>NC_133504.1:101002272-101305303 GCF_049354715.1 Callithrix jacchus | reverse complement strand
TTTTAAAAATAAAATATATAATGAAATTTGGAGCAGAAGTCAATGAAATTGAAACCAGGAAAACTAAAGAGAAAGGTCACCAAAACCAAAAGTTGGATCTTTAAAAGTATAAATAAAATTGATAAACCTATAGCCAGGTTAATCAAGAAAAATTTAAAAAAATTATCAATATCAGAAATTAAAAAGTGGTCATGACTACTAATACCATGAACATCAAAATGATAAAAAAATACAAAACTCTTATCAAATTTTATACTTTTTTAAGTATTTGATATTGTAAGTGAAATTTTCTTATTTTTTGAAAAATACAAATTATCAAAACTCACATACATAGAAATAGATAAAACGAATGGGCCTTCATTTCTTAAAAATTGAACCAATAATTATTAGAGTTCCAAAATAGAAACCACAAACCCCAATGGCATCATTGGCAAATTCTTCCATGCAATTAAGGAAAGAAAACGATAGAATTCTTTGCAATCTCTTCCAGAAAATACAAGCAGAGGTAATACTTCCTACATTATTCTATGAGGTTAGCATTAACTAAACCTAGATAAAGTCTATATAAAAAACATAAAAAGGAAAACCATGATCTAATATCTCTAGTGAGCATAAATGCAAATGTTTTAACAAAATATTAGCAAATAAATCTAATAGTATATAAAGAATTATACTTCACAATCCAGTGACATTTTTCAGTTATTGTGAGGCATTTTCAACCTTTGAAAGTCAATGAATATAATCTTTCATGAGGATTTGCTAAAAAAGGAAAATCTTATTTATGCATAAAAAGTATTTGACAAAATTCAAACCAATTCATAATGAAAAATTCTGTGTAGACTAAGAGTAGGTGTGTTGTCTCAGCTTATAAGGAACACCTACAAAATATCTACAACTAACGTACTTAGATGATGGGAAACTGGTCACTTCTGCTAACATCAGAGGCAAGGCCAGTTGCTATCTATCACCATTCCTATGGAATGTCATACTGGAAGTCCTAGCTAGTGCAACAATACCAGATAAATATAAAAGGTAAAAAATTTGGGAAGAAATAAACAAAACTGTCTTTGATCACCAATGGCATAACTGGTATATGTAGAAATTCCCAGAGCATTGATTAAAAGAAAATAAAAAGTGATTTGAACTAATAAGCAAAAATAGGAAGGTCTCTGGATACAAGCTCAATGCAGAAAAGTTATAACTTTTCTATATACCAGTAATGAACAACTGGAACTTGAAATTTAAAAATAAAACAATGACATTTACTATAACACTAAAAAATGATAGACTAAGATATGAATCTAATGAAATATGCAAAGCATACAGGTATGGAAAACTATAAAACTCATATCGTCAGACAAAGAAATCAAAGAAGGTCTGAACAAATAGAGATATATTCTGTGTTCCTGGATTGGAATACTAAATATTGTTTAGATGCCAGTGCTTTCAACTTGACCTACAGTTTCAATATACCATGATTAAAAGCCTAACCAGCTATAGTGTAACTGTGAACAAAGTGACTAAGCAGTATACATGGAAAAGGAAAAGACTTAGAATTGCCAAAACAGTGTTAAAGAAGAAGAACAAAGTCGGGAAACTAACACTTGCATTTTATTTACTGTACTTACTAAAAAGACTTATTTCAAGACTTACTATAAAACAGCAATGAAAACAGCATGGTTTTATGGAAAGTATAAACACATAGGTCAAGGAAACAGAATAGAAAACTTGCACATAGAAATATAAATATAGTCAGATTATCTTTGATAAAAGAGCACAGGCAATTCAATAGAGAAAAGGCAGTCTTTTAATAGTTCTTGACAATAGTATGTTTGCTGGAGAAAAAGAGAGAATTCAGACACAGATCTCATACATTTCACAAAATTAACTCAAAATGTTTATTAACCTTCAATATAATATTCAAAACAGTAAATTTCCAGAAGAAAATCTACAATAAAATCAATGTGATTATTTGCCTGGTGAGAACCTTTTAGATACAACACCAAAAGCACAACCTATGAAAACAAAAAGTTGAACATTATTAAAATTTTAAAATTGTCTAAGAAATACTCTATAAGAGACTGAATGAAAATACTTTAAAAACACATATCAGATAATATATGTCCAAAATATGCATATAATTATTGAACAGAGCAATAATAAAATATGCAATATAATTAAATAATAGGCAAAAAATAATCTCACCAAAGAAGATATACAAATGGCAAATAACCATATAAAGGGATAGTTAATATCATTTCTCATTAGGGAATTTCAAATTAAACAAAATTTCCAACAAAAACTAAAGAAATATCACTGCATGTCTATTGCAATAGCTAAAATCTAAAAATCTGACAATTCAAATTGCTGGCAAGGATGCAGAGCAACAGGGAACTCTCAATCGTTGCCTTTCAGAATGGAAAAAGACAGCTCCTTTGAAGAATAATTTGACATTTTCTGGGAAAGCTAAACTTTTCTTACTGTATAATCTAGCACTCTTCATCTTACATATTTACCTAACTGAAGTAAAAAATTATGTCCCTGCAGAACTATACACATGGATGTTTACAGCAGCTTTATTCTTAGTCGGCAAAGACCAGAAGCAACCAAGATGTTTCTCAAAAGTGGATAGATAAACAAACTATGAACTAGAATATTATTCAGTGATACAAAGAAGCTACTATCAAACCATGAAAAGACATGGATGAATCCTACCTAGTTATTCTGTGAAAGAATTCAATCTGGAAAGGCTGCATACTCTATGATAAAAGTTATTTGACATTTTGGAAAATTCAAAACCATAGAGATGGTTGAAAAAAATCAGTTTTCACCAGGGCTGTGTGGTAGAGGATGAAGGAAATATTAAATAGGTGAAAACTATAAAATATTCTAGGACAGTGAAACTATTATGTATAATGCTGTAATGGTAGATATATGACACTATAGTTTATCAAAACCCATAAAAATTTACAGCACAATGCATACACCTCATTATATGCAAAGGCTTAATAAATTCCTGTAGGAGGTCATTGAATCTCCTGATGGAATACAAAATATGACAAAACAGTTTAACTGTTTTCCAAATGTATGATCCAAACTCAATTAAGTGAGTGGGGAGTAGTGAGGAAGTAATGGTTTATGTAATTTTAGAAAGCTACATAAGTACTGTACTCTACTTGATAAAGTTGTTTCCTACAGGAATACAGTTTTAAAAGTCTAATACTGCTATTCTTTTATACCATAATTGAATAATTAATTAAATGGATGGTGGATTAAGGATGCTGGATTTGTCATTGTTGGCATGAGAAGTTACCAATATTCAAGGGCAGGAAGCTAAAACTATCCATGTATTAATAGATTGGAGTTGGAGATTTAAGTACAAACTCATGTTTTGCTTACTAGAGACATAGATACAACATATAAAAATTCATAAAAATGTGTAAATACTCTGGTTAGTAATTACACATATATTCCCTTGCTCTGCAGCTGATTGGTCCTAAAAATAACAAAAACCAGTAGTACCTAGATACAAAGAATCAGGACTGCTTGAAGTAATGGTTGATTCTAGGACTGGGACAGAAAATATACAAAAGGAGTCTGCAAAATTTTGTAACAAAGTGTTCACAAACAAACAAACAAAAAGAAAAACAATTGCAAAAATCCCAGAATGATAGAATGATGGGAATGAATATGCCAAAGAGAGACAGGAACCAACAGAAAGAACCACAATGACCAAAGCTGGAACAATGTAAGCAACAAAATAAATAATGTTGGATTGTAACACAATATATAAAACAAATATACATGAGTTCATCCTGCTATTTAAAAATTCTTTAGTAAATGAACAAATGTAAAGAGTTGAAAAACCTGCCATGCAGGAGAATTTAAAATAATTCATGTAGATACTCCAGTTTTGATTACATAAAGCATAACTCCTCCCACCTTCAGTGTGAGCTTTGGATAGTGACTTCTTTCCAAAGAATATAGAATAGAAATGGGGGAAATAACTTTAGAGTAGGCAAATTTGACAAATGCTACCTCAGCCAGGTGATCAAAGTTAGTATCAACAGTGATGAATTATTTTGACAGTATGTAACCTTTGTATGATATCATAAGAATGACATATAACCTCTGTTGCCTTTTCTCCAAAAAACAAAACAAAACAAAACAAAACAAAAGCATGACCACAGTCTAACTGTGGAAAAAAGACAAATCTCAAACAAGAGAAACTTTCTACAAAAACCTAACCTATGTTTCTTAAATCTCTCAAGGTCATCAAAAGCAAGTAATGTCTAAAAGCTGTCAAAGCCAAGAGGCACTTAAGGAGACATGAATATAAAATGTAATGTGGTAACCAGGGTGGGATCCTGGAACAGAATAATGACGTTAAGTTCAAGGAAATCTAAAGAAGACTCAAACTTTAATTAATTTAACAATAATTGGTAATTACTTATAACAAATGTACCAAAGTAATATAAGATGTTAATAATAGAAAACTGAGTGTAGGGGATATGAGAATTGCCTGGACTATCGTTACAATAATTTCATAAATCTAAAGCTGTTCTAAAATAAAATCCTTATTAAGAAGTTTCTTATAAATATGTGAATATGAATCTCAATTTTATAATTTTAAGTATATAACTGTAACCCAGTAATTTATTTTACTGCATGCTTTTGCACAAAGGGTCTCTGATATGGTTTGGATTTTCGTCCCCACCAAAATTCATGCTGAATTGTAATCGCCACCAGTGTTGGTGGTGGGGACTGGTGTAAGGTGATTGGATAATGGGGTCAGAATTTTCATGAATGGTTTAGCACCATCCCCCTTGGTACTTTGTTCATGACAGTGAGTGAGTTCTTATGAGATTTGGTTGTTTTAAAGTGTTTAGCAACTCTCTTGCTCTCTGTCTTCCTCTTGCTCTCACTGTGAGAAGTTTCTGCTCCCTTTCACCTTCTATCATAATTGTAAGTTTCCTGAGGCCTCCCCAGAAGCTAAGCAGATGCCAGCATGTTTTTTGTATAGCCTCTGGAGCCATAAGCCAATTAAACCTCTGTTCTTTATAAATTACCCAGTCTCAGTTATTTCCTTACAGTGATGTGGGAACAGACTAATACAGAAAATTGGTACCAAGGAGAGGGGCATTGCTGCAAAGATACCTGAAAATGTGGATGCCACTTTTGAATTGGGTAACAGGCAGAAGTTGGAAGAGTTTGGAGGGTTCAGAAGAAGATAAAAAAATGAGGGAAAGTTTCAAACATTATAGAAAACGGTTAAATGATTATGACCTCCTGCTCAACATGGTGAAGCTCCATTGCACTCCAGCCTGGGTAACAAGAGCAAAACTCCATCTCAAAAAAAAAAAAAAAATGATTATGACCAAAATGCTGATAGTGATATGGACCCTGAAGGCCAGGCTGATGGGGTCTCAAATGGAAATAAAAAAATTCTTGGGAATTGGAGCAAAGGTCACCTTTGTTATGCCTTAGCAAAGAATTTGGCTGCATTGTGCCCCTGCCCTAGGGATCTATGGAACTTTGAACTTGACAATGATAATTTAGAGTATCTCATGGAAGAAATTTTTAAGCAGTAAAGTGTTCAAGGTGTGTCCTGGCTGCTTCTAACTACCTTTGCTCATATGTGAGAGCAAAGAAATGACCTAAAGTTGGAACTTATTTTTAAAGGGAAAGAAGAGTGCAAAAGTTTAGAAAATTTGCTGCCTGCTCATGTAGTAGAAAAGAAAAGCCCATTTTCAGAGGAGGAATTCAAGAAATTTGCATAATCAAAAAGGAGCCAAGTGCTATCAACCAAGACAATGGAGAATAGGCCTCAGAAGCATTTTTCAGAGACCTGTGTGACAACCCCTCCCATCACAGGCTCAGTGGCCTAGAAAAACTGAATGGTTTTGGGACCAGGCCCAAGGTCATGCTTCCCCATGCAGCCTTAGCACACTGTCTCCTGCATTCCAGCTGCCCCAGCTCCAGCCATGGCTCAAGGGCCCCCTGGATAAAGCTCATATCGCTGCTTTGGGGAAGCCTTGGTAGTTTTCGTGTGGTATTAAGCCTGCAGGTGCACAAAGTAAAAGAGTTGGAGCTTGGGAACCTTCAGCTAGATTTCAGAGGATATATGAAAAAGCCAGCATGTCCAGATAGAAGCCTGCTGCAGGGGCAGAGCCCTCACAAAGAACCTCAACTAGGGCAGTTTGGAGGGAAGAAGTGGGAGACCCCACTAGGCCACTGTCTATTGCAGCTGTGAGAAGAGGGCCACTATCATCCAGGCCCCATAAAGGTAGATCCACTGACAACTTTTCACCATTTGCCTGGAAAAGCTGCAAGCACTCACCCCCAGCTCATGGGAGCAGCTTTGGGGGCTAAACCCTGCAAAGTTGCAAGTGCAGAGCTTCCCAAGTCTTCGGGAGCTCAATCTTCTCACCATTGTGCCTGGATGTGAGACATGAAATCAAAGGATATTATTTTGGAGTTCTAAGATGTAATGGCTGTGCTGCTGGCTTTCAGACTTATATTAGGTGCATAGGTTCTTTGTTTTGGCCATTTTTCCCCTTTTGTAACTGGAGTATTTACACAATGCCTGTACCTCCATTCTATGTTGGAAGTAAGTAACTTGTTTTTATTTCACAGGCTCATAAGTGGGAGGGATTTGCCTTCTCAGATAAGACTCTTAAATTAATGCTGGAATGAGTTAAGACTTTGCAAAGGGGACAATTAGAAATGTGTGATTGTATGGGGCAGTGGTATAATGATATGCTTTGGATCTGTGTCTCCACCGAATCTCAAGTCAAATTGTAATCCTCACTGTTGAAGGTGGGGCCTGGGGGGAGGTGATTAAATCCTGGGAATAGATTTCCCATGAATGGTTTAGCACCATCCCCCTTGGTACTGTCCTCATGACAGTGAGTGAGTTCTTGTGAGATCTGGTTGTTTAAAAATGTGTAGCACCTCCTCCACTCTTCCTTCTTTACTCACCATGTAAAATGACCCTCTTCATTTTCCACCATGATGATACGTTTCCTGAGCCCTCCCTAGAAGCTGAGCAGTTGCAAGATCATGCTTCCTGTACAACCTGTGGAACTGTGAGCCAACTAAACCTCTTTTCTTTTAAAATTACTCAGTCTCAAGTATTTATAGTAATGCAAGATGGATTAATACATTCTCTTTTTAATGGTAATTTTATACCCCTCTCTATCAATGGAAGAAACAGTGGTTTTAGTTCCTGATTAAAAATTAGACATAGCTCCATTTTTCCTTCTTATTAGGAATAAACATGGGAATCCTGTGACCTCCTTATATGATTCAGCATATTTATTGTCAGTGAAAAACTATAGGGAGCAATTACAACAAGTTTGAGAGCCTGACCAAGTTTTGCAGCTTTAAGAGTTATTGGTCCCAGTTCAGAACTTTCAAATATTAGAAACTTTTGATTCAGTATTTACTGTTACATTGTCATCTCTACCTTCTACCATACTAACTTCTGAATTCTGTCTTTGTTTCCCACCTGAAGTTTTTGGAGCATCCCAATTTCTGGGTTTAATCTGTTAGAAGAAAAAGGCATGACAATGCTTTATCTGTCCTTTCAAGATTTAAAATTAATGCATTATCCTAGACCCAATGAATGGAAGGCTTGACTTTGGATTTTTATGGAACCTAATTTGTATCTCAATCCTTCCTCCTGCAATCTCTTATACTGGCCCCGTTTATGCAACTTAATTTCTTAGTTTATTTTCTTACAACTTGACCCTACTCAGAACCAGTCATCCTATTCTATGACAGTAGTCCTACTCTCAAACTTCACGTAGGAGTTCACCACATAGGAGTTCTTCTATTCCTATGAGTTATCTCATTTTCCCAAGAATGGAAGCCAACCTAGGAGTAGAGTATACATGAGCAGGTATAGATTCTGTTTTCCTTATCTCATATCATCTCAATTTTAAAATGGAATGGCTGTAATTAGGATTTATATCATTTTTTCTTACTGTAGCCCACCATTTATTTACCACAACTCAAGCTAAGACATTTTTTTTCAAGTAGGTCTTGTTGACCTTATACAGTGAAATTTCAATAGTAATTTAAAAAGTGATATGGCTTTGAATATGCCATGCTGATGTTAACAATGGTTAAATGTAATTGAATTAAATCAAATCACCAGCTTTAAAAATGTCTATATGGAAATGCAGATAGGTATGAATATATATAAACACACACACACATATATGTGTGTGTGTTTTAATTCAGTAGAATCAATAGCATGATTTTATAATAGGTTAATACATAGCATTTGATATATGTCAGCATGATTGGGGTTTTGACATCAGAGAAGGAAAAACAAGACAAGGCAGTAGGAAAAAAGTGGTGGTTGAACATTTTTGAAAATGTTCATTGATTTTAGGAACAAATGTTAGACTGTGTTCTCTGGACTATTTTGATTAAATATGTTAATCCCTACTTTGTAGGAAATAGATGTCCCTCCTAAACCAGCTCCATTATTTCAAAGTATCTTTTCATAGACATTTACTGAAGTTCTTTTGTGCACTTAAATACCACCAAAGTATTCAGGAAGAAAAGTTAACTTTAATTTGTTGATCTTTTTTTCATATTTTTAGATTTCCTAAAAATTCAACACTATTTGGGCACTAAAACAGTAAACAAATTTTTTAGCAGCTTTATTCCAAACCTTGAGGCAATCCTAGGATGATATATTTAATTCAAAGCTAAGAGCAGAAACTAGAGTCGGTAACTTTTAAAATAATTCATTAAAATTTTGACTTATGAGGTAATTGCTTTTAGGCCCTGGGCCAGTGAGGCCATATTATAAACAGTAGGGCTCACTGAATGCTTTCAGACTCAGATCACATCATTATATATTTGGTGTCTATGCAGTTCCTGGAAAGGCACTTCTATCCTCAGATGTTTATGAGTTGATGATTTGATGTTACTATTCTTTAGAAAATTGGTTGAGTCCTCCTTATTTCTGGAGCTGTGAACATGAATTTAATCTGTCTTCATTATTTGTCTAGTGATATAGGTATCATTTAACTATATAAACTCCAAAAAATCCAATGATACTGACCATTAAATTATTGCTTAAAAGCAGTTACTGAAATATCTATATTACCATGTTAGATGAAGAAAACTCGTATAGAATTTTATTGAATGATCTCAAATATAGTAAAAACATACATGAAGAGAAAAGAAATAAATTTCCTAATTGTGTGATTTGTCTGGATAATTGAATTATGGATAGCATATTTTGCTTCTTTATAATTTTCTGTACTTTCCTTTTTTTCAAGAAAGATGTTATTTTTTATTAGTTAGTGATTACTCTTAAAGAATTTTACAGTACTCAGCCCAAAATATATTTATCTAAACACTCGTTTCTACCTGCATGTTTTGATTTCATTATTACATTTAATGTGTATATATATTATAAGGTATGCTCACAACCTCTGCCTCTACTCTTAGTACTAACCACTAGTGGATGGGAAGAAATCACAGTATAATAAGAGCACATAATAATGAAAGATATTTGGAGAAGAAGATTGCAAAATCAGTAAAGCTAGAGATATTATTTTTCTAATCATAAATGAAGTAAATACAAAAAGACATCATTAATCCCCACTATATGACTGGCATTCTGCCAAGCCTTATGCAATTCCCAGCCTCTCCCTCTGTGGCCCATTAATTCATCTATCTGTACATACATACATTATGTCAGGTTAACCTTTATAACAACCTTAGTTGATTAGACAGGGATTATTCCCCTAATTGGTAGCAAAATGTATAGACATCAAATAAGTGAAAAGACTCACTCAAGTTGGTGAAGGTTATGAATAGACACTTTTCAAAAGAAGACATATATGAGGCCAACAAACATATGAAAAAATGCTCCTCATCACTGGTCATTAGAGAAATGCAAATCAAAACCACATTGAGATACCATCTCAAGCCATTTAGAATGGTGATCATTAAAAAGTCTGGAGACAACAGATGCTGGAGAGGATGTGGAGAAATAGGAACACTTTTACACTGTTGGTGGGAGTGTAAATTACTTCAACCATTGTGGAAGACAGTGTGGTGATTTTTCAAGGACCTAGAAACTGAAATTCCATTTGACCTAGCAATCCCATTACTGGGTATGTATCCAAAGGATTATAAATCATTCTAGTATAAGGACACATGCACATGTATGTTCATTTTGGCACTGTTTACAATATCAAAGACCTGGAACCAACCCAAATGCTCATCGATGATAGACTGGACAGAGAAACTGTGGCATATATACACTATGGAATACTATGCAGCCATAAAAAACAATGAGTTCCTGACCTATGTAGGAACATGGATGAACCTGGAAACCATCATTCTCAGCAAACTGACACAGGAAAGGAAAACCAAATACTGCATGTTCTCCCTCATAGGTGGGTATCAAACAATGAGAACACATGGACACGGGGAGGGGAACATCACACACTGGGGTCTGTTGTGGGGAGCTTGGGGGGGATGATGGGGGATGGGAAGGTTGGGGAGGGATTGCATGGGGAGAAATGCCAGATATAGGTTTTGGGGGGATGGAGGCAGCAAACCACATTGCCATGTATGTACCTATGCAACAATCCTGCATGATCTGCACATGTACCCCAGAACCTAAAGTACAATTTAAAAAAAAAGAAAATGTAGATATGTATTTGAAAATAAATGTTATAGCAGAATTATTTTAAAAAATAGTAGGATAGGAATGAAACCAATTTCTCAGACTTCTATTGAAATATTTGACAGTATACCGTATCTTACTGTTTCCATTCTTGAACCTTATTTGCATTAATAGTTCAAGGGCTCAGGATCACATTTTTAAAAGCAGTGCTTCTAAATTCATGAGTGTTTATATAGTCTTCCCTGAGTGTAAGTATGCCATGGTTTGAATGTTTGTGTCGCCTCAAAAGTTCATATATTGAAACTTAATCTCTAATGTGATGGTATAGAAGGTGGTGAGGCCTTTCAGAGGTGCTGGATAATGAGAGTGGGGTTTTCATGAATAGGATTAGTGCTTTAATAAAGAAGCCCCAGAGAGCTAGCTAGCTCCTTCCACCATGTAAAGACATGCAAGAAATCATCTCTGACCGAGAAATTGGGTCCTCACCAGACACTGAGTCTGCCTTTGTCTTGATTTTGGACTTCCTAGTACCTAGACCTGTGAAAAATATATATCTGTTGCTTATGAGCTACATTGTTTATGATTTTGTTATAACAGCTTGAAAGGAATAAGAATAATGTCTTTTTTCCATTTACTTTATTTCGGTAATGAAGATAAAGATAATTCTTTTAAAGAAAATAATAATGATCTTTTCTTCTATTTATGTAACGTTTTGCTTGAACCTTTCCTTTGATTCTTAATTACTAGACAGTCAGCTCTATAAGAACAGGTTATCTTTTCCTTCTCTCTTTACATTCATTCATCAAATATATGTTAAACATTTACTATTATGATATGCTCCTTTAGGAGGTAGGGAAATATGCTGATTAAGACAGAAAAAAATGACTGTATCTTTGTTTTATATACCAAATAATAAGTTAATTTTATGCATCAAAAATTTATGGAATAAAGAGAGTGAATTGGTTAAATGAGGTATTTTATTTGCAAAGTAAGAAGGTGGTGTTAGGATAGAAAACAGAACGAGAGGAGCCAGTCACACAGGAAAACAGGATGTTAAGATTATAAGGCAGGAGAGAGCTTGTCTATTTGAATGAAGAGAAAGGAAGCCTATATTCTGGAGTGTATTGAGTGTAGGAATAGTAGTCTAGGAAATACGTAAGATTATATCGTGCATGTTGAGAGAGTGTTTGAGAAGTCACTGGACTGTCCCATGCAGGTAAATACTATAAGCTGAATCATGTTTTATAATGATCACTGTGTGAAGATTGGGTTTTAGGGTGTAAGGTTAGAAGCAGGGAAACCAATTAAGAAATTGTGAAAATAATCCTAAGAAAAAAGGTTATGGTAGCTTGAATTAGAGTTATAAAGAAAAAAAATGAGCACATTCAAAACATTTATCAAAGACTTGATTATAGTTTGAATGTTTGGGCTCAAGGAAAGGAATAAATTAATGATGAACTTTGGTTTTTATTTGAATAAATCAGTATGTAGCTCACCAGTTACTGAGCTGGAGAACTATCTTTTAAATGAAAAGATAGATTGGGTATGGAGGAAGGAATCAAAAGTTTATTTCCAGGTATGTTCTGTTTAGATCCTGAGCCAGTGAGGCCATATTATAAACAGTAGGGCTCACTGAATGCTTTCAGACTCAGATCACATCATTATATATTTGGTGTCTATGCAGTTCCTGGAAAGGCACTTCTATCCTCAGATGTTTATAGGTTGATGATATGATGTGTACTATTCTTGAGGAAGTTCATTGAGTTTTTATTTCTAGAGGTGTGAACATAAATTTAATGTGTCTTCACCATTTAGCTAGTGATATAGATATCACTTAACTATATAAATTTTTAAAACCCCAAATAGTACAAAATCAATGTGGAGCTATCTAGTATGTAGTTGAATAAAAAGTTTGGTGTTTAGAAGAGATTTAGAAGACAGAAAAGAAATTATTCTCTTCAGGATATGGGTCATATTTAAAGGTGTTGGCAACATTGGATGGATCACCTATGGAGAGAAAATAGAAAAGCCTTGAGTTAACCAACATTTAGCAGCTGGAAGATTCTGAAACCATGGCTAATATGCTATGAGAAAAATCTGGAAAAGGAAGAAGATGACAACTGAATAAAATATTGTTGAGAAGCTGAGTAAGTTGAAGCTGGAGAACTGGGAGACAGAGACAAGATTAGACTTGTTCGAATAGGGGATGGAAAGCATTTTTAATTCAAAATGGTACACTGAGTAAAGAGTATTGAACCTCTATGTCCTAAAGCTTAATTAATATGATTGAAAAATAACTGTAATTTATATAATCCCACAATAACCCAGAGAGATAGAAGGATGAAATGGAGGAGAAAATTGAATTAATTTTTAAAAGATGATTAGCTAAAAGAATCATGTTTTCTAATGATGCAGAATGAAGGAGTTACGACTTGGATTAAATGAGGGATCTGTAGCAGAGGAAGGAGATGGCCTACCTGACAACATAAGTAGAGAGAAACTGGATAGGAACAGTGCAAATCTAATAGAGGGCACACAGGGAAGTGAGACAACAAACAAATGTGTTAATTTACATATCGAAGAGCAGATTTCTCTACCTCTTTCCCTCGCATATGAATTGTTAGATCCAATTTTATCTCTACTTTTCCTATATAGTAACAAGGTAATTGAGTTATAAATGGAGGGTGACTTGGGGCACAAGAACATTGTTTCTCAACATCAAATGCATAAAAAAGACCCAGGGATTTTGTTAAAATGCAGATTCTTATTCAGTAGGTCTGTAATGAAGCTGGAGATTTTGCATTTCTGGTAGGATTAGAGGTGATGCCGATATAGTCATTCAAAACAAACACTGGACACCAAGGCACTAGAAGGTATTGGTTAAAAGAGAAATTTAAAGCACATGCTGTTAAGTCAGCAGTTCTAAAAAGAGTAAAAAGAAAATAAGCTTATTTCAGTTGAACCATTGCAGAACTTTGAACAGTGGTGAGGGCTTTGGAATTGCATAATACAATGTGGAAATATCTACAAGAACTTCAGAATAGGACAACCCAATTAAAGCAAAGATTGATGACATCATAGACAGCCATCAGGAGGATATGGGAAAATAGTATTCAGCAGGAGAAGAGCTTCTATGTAAATGAAAATGTTATTTCACTTAATGCAGATGTTTTTGATGTAACGTCTAAATGCTCTCAAATGTTACTTTAGTTACCAACATTCTAATTACTGTCTTCTAACTGGGATGTGGAAATAAATGCACTTATAATATATATAATAGAAAATTTGCTAAAATGACTTTGGCTAAATGAATAAATCACATTTTTCAATGTTAGGAAAAAAATAAGGGCAATAACAATAAATAGGAGATCACAAATTAGCAGAAATCTGTGAGCCCCTGCGTCATTTTCTACAGGTAATTTTAACTCTAAAATGAACTCTTTTATTTTTGTTTTGATGCATTTGAGGGTACCTAAGATCTTTATGACATTTTCTTATTTAATATGATCATGGAGAAAAACCAAGTACTTCCATAACAGTAAGTATATTCATTAGTGAATTATTTTCTCATAAATTCTAAAGATTTATAACTTCCAGATAATTGTTTTTAAAACTCACTCTCAAACTTAATATTAGCATAGCAATGTCAGATAACATTACTAAGAGAAAAAGCAACACAGAAAGAACAGAGTTAGACCATTAGCCAAAGTGAATATGCAGTTTGCTATTTGCTATCTGTAGCTTTCATTTCATGAAGGAAATGGGAGGGTATTATTCAAAGTTAAAGGAAATAGCTAAGTACTGTTTTTCACAAATAAATGGAAGTAAAGGAATCTTTTTCTTCCTATGAAATTTATAGCAATGGAAGTATTAAAATAAAGCCTTTAGACAATTATGTTTTATTTAACTAAGTTAACATGTATACATTAATTTTTGTCTTTTTAACTTTTAATTATGAATTACATATTGTGAATCTGGGTGAAGGTTTAAAACGATTTTCTAGCTTTCTCTAGAGTAAGGATTTGCCTCCAAATTAGTTTATTAGGAAAACAATGACTGTGCTACCACAACAGGCTATTCTGAGTTACTAGTTTAGATTTACCACTAGATTTAGAAATGTATCAGTGGGAATAATCTGGTATCAGTCAAAGATTTCTGAAATAATTGAACCAAACCTAAGTTTCCCATTTTGACAGATGACACCAATTACCCACATCTAGGCATTCCCAGCATCTGTGGTTGTTGAATTGTCTTTGATCTGCTCTTGAATCTCTCACATAATCACTCTTGTAGGCAAGGCCCACACAGTTATTAGAAAACTTGCAATTGAGAACAGAGTAAAGTTCTGTAGGCCTGCACTTAAAGAAAGTTAAGAAAAGCCCAGCTGAATTTGTGTATTTATTCTCCAAAGCTCCGAAACTGCTCAATTTTAAATATCAAACAAATACACTTACTTTGTATTTCCCACATGCTTGAGGTTGAAAATAGTGGTTCATACCAGGAGTGTGATTTCCATGTGACTCCGTCAAATACTTTTTGCCTTCAGCTATAAAAGTGCTTGTAGTCTTGGGAGTGACCTGACCAAGTTTAATTGACTTCAAAGGACATCCATTCAATGAGAAGTAACCTGTGTTGGAAGGAGATTGTCCCAAGGCAAATCGGTAAGGTCATTTTGGGGGCTCTAAATTTGAGAGGGTGTTTCTTCTAGTTCATTCTCTCAAATGCATTCAAAAATATATTTTTCCTGTGAAAAGTCTGTCCATTTTATTGCTTGCTTTCTTTCATTATGTGTGAATGTATGCATGTGTGATATAAGGTGAACTATTTTTTTATTTTAAAATAATAGCTAAAATTAAATTGGATTATTTGATGATATTGTTGGCTTAGCTTAAATGGGATCCACTGAAATTCACATTGAATTAAGTATGGATTTCTTTAAAATTATTGATTTCATAAATTTTATGTTGTGTTAAGAGCAATATTTATTTTTAGTAAGTTTAGAGTAAGTCATTAATAAAATGTTGATTTGCTTCTTCCTCCATATTAGTCTATTCTTTCCAAATAAAAAAATCTCATTTCAATACAATATTTCAATTTGTATCATGACAAAATCTAATTTACTTGACTTCTAGTTTGAATTGATCTTTAAATATTCATATAGTTGTATACAAATTAATGGTCTGAATACTTGGATGCAAAAAGACTTGTAAATTCTTAAATATAAAATTATTTAGATGTGAATTGATATTAAGAGCAAAAGTGTAGCAGTTATTAGAGTTTCATTAGGAACTATAAAATACTATTACTGATAACTCTAAATATAGCCTATATTCATATGGAGGAGATTTTGATTAACATACATTATTTCAACATGTGGCCATGTCATATGGTCATCATATACATATTTATATGACATTTAAAGGATAAAATCTTACAAGTCATTTTCAGATGTCCTTGCTCTTCCTCAAAAACAAATTTTCTTATAAAACAGTGAGAATCCTTTAAAGGAACATTACAATGAAATGTTCCTTGTAATGGGAAATAGTCCTTTCTACTTTAAATGTAGGTTGTTGCCCTTGATATGTACATCTGAGTTATTCATGACAAGCTTGGCAGTGAGGATAATGTTATAGTATACTGAGCTTTCCCCTTGCTTTCATGGCATATTTAATTTTTTTAAACAAATTGATGATTGGTAAGAACATTATATTAAACCAGTGAATACTGGTGTGGTCCCTGGTTACTTAGAATTCTTGTAGGTTTTTTAATTATTTGATTGCTGGCTTTGAGAAAAAGAAGCAGCCATCCTTTTGATGTGGTTAGATATTAGAAAGTCTTTTAGTGGGCACATAAAGTTTTGTTTTGTTTACTAAAAATGACAATTCTGATTAATGGATTTTAATGCTATATTTAAAGTTGTATCATATCTAAACAGGGAGAGCCACCTCTGTCTCTCTTCTCACATTGCCCATCATTGAGGTGAGCCTATTTTCTTGTTACAGAGGAACTTACAGTGTTTGTTTCATCCATTTGGTACTCACACACAAATAACCTTGTCTATAGCATGAAACCTCTAGGCCCAGTGCAATGAGTCTCCTGTCTCTCCAACCTGATGAAGAAGTACCTGCCTATGTTGAGCCAGTCTAGGTGGCAACTGTCTTCTCAGTTCAGGAAAATGCTGGCTGGATACATGGTACAGAGAAGGCACTAGTTTAGCTATGATAACAAAACAACATAAAGTAGGTGACTTAAAACAACAGAAATTTATTTTTCTCCAGTTCTTAGCATAAAAGTACAGAATCACCAAGGCCATGCTCCCCTGAGTCTCTGAGTAAAATCCTTCCTTGCCTCTTCCTAACTTCTGGTGATGGCAAGCAATTCTTGGCGTTCCTTGGCTTGCAGCTGCCTAAGTTCAGTCTCTATGTCTCTCATCATATGGCCATCTTTGCTTAATGTTCCCTCTTTGTCTGTCCAAATCTTCCATTTTTATAAGGACACCCATAATATCAGATTAGGGTCCAGCCTAATTACCATGTCTTAACTTAGTTAAATCTCCAAAGACTGTATTTCCAAGTAACTTTGCATTTTGAGTTACTGGGAATTACAAATTTAACATGTCTTCTTTTAGGGAATAAAATGCAATCCATAAATGAGAATATAGTTTTAAACATATTTTCAATGAGGAATGTACTCCTAGACACAAATGCCAGGCAGAAGAGGTTTTTATCTACTTTAGTTGGTAACCAGGCTTTTGTATTTTTAATTTGAATTAGTTACATTCCTTTAAAGCCACATTATTTAGGATATAGTTTGGCAAAAAAATGAGAATCCTACTTGCTTTTATAAAGTATAACATTGCTTATCGAATTTCAAGCAAAAGATGCAGTATATAATGAAATCAACAAAGCACCTGCTAGTTGCTTTGTCTTTGGGGTCACCTGCATTTAAACAGGATGGATCATCAAAAACAGGCTCTGAAATTTGGTTCCACATCATGTTATCTATATATACATCTCAAACATTCACTTTTTAGGATGTGTTTCTTCCTCAGCCATTTCACAGCTATCTTCCTTTACTGAGACCCCCAAGAGCTTTGAATTGTGTTTATTCATCACAGGAAACAGCAAAAGCACTCTTTAAAATAGCATCTGTTTATCAACAAATGAGTGTATTATTTTTTCCCTTTCATTGCTCTGTCTCTGCCTCACTAATACCTGAATATGTTTTCCTGTTACAGAATAGTACCTGCAATAGAGTATTGTTTTCATATGCCATATAAGTCATTTTGCTGGAAAGTGTCATTGATTTACTTGTGGCAATATAGGATTCCTTGATTAAGAGTTTGACAAATCCCCATTGAAGTTGCATAATAAATCAACCTTTTACTGGAAAAGCCTGAGAGGGGGGTAAGTGAAGATGCTATACATTAATACCTGGGGGAGAGTTACTAACCTCTGTTCTCTGGTGATCAATCACCTCGGCTATGTTGTGCTGACAATGTCTGGAGGTCATCTGGTTAATGAGACAGCACTAGAAAATTCCTTCCCAGGATTACATTGTATCAGTCAATCATTAACACCCATATTAGACACTAAGATTCATTTACCACATTTAAGAGAAAATTCTGTGCAATATATCCAGAGCAGATTAATGATTATAGATGGATTACATAAAAACAAGAAAAATATGCAGTTGCTCTTAGGGTGCATCCATTAGGAAGAATTAAAACAAGCTGACACTGTTGGTGGGATTGTAAATTAATATGGCCACTATGGAAAACAGTATGGGGATTCCTCAAAAAACTGAAATTAGAGGTAATATGATTCAACAATACCTCTATTGTGAATACATCCAAAGGAAATGAAATCAGTATGTTGAAGAGATCTGCACTCCCATGTTTATTGCAACACTATTTATAATAGCCAAGACATAAAATCAACCCTTCAAACTAAGTGTTCTACACTAGATGGAAGTGTAGTATATATACCTCATGGAATATTATTCAGTAATAAAGAAAGAATGAAATCCTGTCATTTTTGGATAGGCCTGCAGGACATCATGTGAAGTGAAATAAGCCAGACACCGAAAGACAAATACCACATGATCTCACTCATGTGGAATACAACAAACAGCAACAACAATGAAGAGTTGATATCATAAGAGCGGAAAGTTAGAACAGTGGTTACCACACAGCAGGGAAGGGACAATGGAGAGCATTATGTCAATGGATACAAAGTTACAGTTAGATAGGTGGAATAAATTCTGGTGTTCTATTGCACAGCAGGATGGTGGTTAACAGTAAGTTATTGTATATACAAAACAGCTATGAGAGAGGCTTTTGAATGTTCTTACCACAAATAAATGATAAATCATGAGGTAAGGGGTACATTAAATACTCTGATATCATTATACAACATGTATATGTATTGAAACATCAAATTATATCACATAAATATTTATGATTACAATGTGCCAATTTAAATGAATAAATAAATAATACAAATCCCCTAAACCAGAAAAAAAAAACACAAGTTGGCATAAATTTTTCCACCTCAGTGTCTTCCTTAAACACATTTTTATTGTGTCATAAGATAGGAACACAACCATTGAGAAATTATATTATTTTAAAAATGATCAATAATGGAAATATAAACATTTGCTTGAGATTGTAGACATCCATAACAAAAATCCATAACATAGCTGTTTGGATATATATAAGAAATATGTTGAAAACATATCAGGAATATGTGTTTATTGAAAACAGAAGTGAAATTTAAAGGAGAAAAAATATTTATTTTGCATGGTCCTTTCTCTTCTTTCAGGACAGTTTTTAGCTATTAGCTGCAGAAATTAATTTAAATGAATATTTTCTCTTTTCTTATGAGGAAACAAGTGAAGAAGGAGTTGTGCCCAATGCACATGCAGCTTGTGCTTTTAGCTTCAAATAAAATAGCAAATTATGTCACTTAATTTCTTTAAAACAAAATAACAGAAATCATTCATCTTTTGCCCAGCAACTAGCAAGTGTACATTCAGAAACTGTTTTTCAAATTGCTTATAAGAATGTAAAATGATTCAAAACTCATACAAAACATATGAATCATTGGTCTTTACAAACAAGAAAAAGGCTGGAGAAAACAGTTCTTACTATTTTTACCTGATGTCCTTCATTTATCTGAAATAGTGAAATATAAATATATATTCTATGTAAATGTCTATTTTTCTATAACTGACTTAGGCTAATGAAATAATATGAGTTTTTATATCGCCCTTTATAGCTTTCACCTTATAACTTTGGTCATGGTTGCCTGGTAATTTTAACATTTTTTCTTCTGAATGTACTTGGATGACACATCTAATTGAAGTATTTCCTGTTCTATATAATATAATATAATTAATATAATATAATATAAATATATTAATATTTACTGCATGTCAAAAAATTGCTTATAAAGTGTAGCTCAATTCATAGTACTGCAACCTTTACTATATCTAAAATATTTTTAAAGATGCTTCTATTTCAGTGGTATCATTTACTTACAATTAATAGGCAACATGAATGAATTTTAAGTTTCATAACTTTAGTGAGATTCTCTTCACAGAAGCCTTTTGAAAGTTAAGTGTTTTACTTTTTGAATACAGAGTAAAATCTTTTATATTAACCTTGTTATTTTTGTGTACCTATGTTAAAATTCTGTGTACATCATGTAACATAAAACTAATCTAGTTACCCGATTGATTCTATGATCTCTGTGGCAGGTTTTATTTGTCCAAAGATAGTTACACAAATTTCAACCATCCCACAAGGCTCCTCTGCCACATGACCTTGCCACTTCCCCAACAAGTGCCTCAGATTGCTTCCCTTTGCAGCCCTTCATATTGCCTGGTTTTCCAAACTCACTTGTTACCAATAGAAAGGAGCAAATATGATGCTGCATACTTCCACAAAGTTAGGTCAGAGAAAGTCTTGCAGATTCTTTCTGCTTTCCTCTCTTGGTTCCCTTGCTTTCTGGACATTCCCTTTTTGGATGCTCTTTGTTGGAAACCAACTACCATGTTTTGAGTAAACTAAGTTAATGAAGGGATGCAGGCATACTATATTCAAC
This sequence comes from Callithrix jacchus, assembly GCF_049354715.1. Taxonomy (NCBI): domain Eukaryota; kingdom Metazoa; phylum Chordata; class Mammalia; order Primates; family Cebidae; genus Callithrix; species Callithrix jacchus. Next base: position 101,284,534 of record NC_133504.1, on the reverse strand, counting down.
AGTCTCAGCTGAGCAAACTTCCATGTTATGTTGGCCCAGGCATCAGATATGCGAGTGAAGAAGCCTCCAATAGTACTATTCCCTAGGTATCTAAGATGCTCTGAGCTCTTTCAGTCTTTCTGGCTAAGATCTCAAACATTGTGGGACAGAGATGAGCTAACCCACTAAATTCTTTGGAGACTCCTGACACACAGATTCTATATTTGTGCTATATCACTAACTATGGGTGGCATATTACACATTATTAGATAATTTGAATGCTTCTCAATAAGATTTGATATTCTCAGATACCAACACCTGTAAAATACTATATTTAATTTAATGAACTTTTTATAGTCATGTGTGAAACTTTCTAATATATTTTTTACATTGGCTAAATAACAATGTAAATTACATGTAGGATAATAACTTAAGATGGGAAATATAGTGCCATGTTATTCAGACTATATTAAACAAAACGAGTCGTAATTGGATGAACTAATTCCCTAGTCATGTGGTTCAACTTTGTCCTCAAGGAAAAAGAATATTAATTATATAATTGAACTAAAATCATTTGAATCCTTTAACCCTCAGATCTAACTAAAAAAATGATGTAATATTAAAAATAATAGCTCTGTATTTAAGTATGCTGTCTTTTGATTTTCCATATTTATTTTCTAGCTTATTTACTTCGTTATATAAACACTGTTGCACTTAATTCATTTTTGAGGTTTTTGCAAATAAATTTAAGTTTCTTTCTCAACTGTATTGCAATTGTGTATTCTTTAGTTAAGAAAATATCAGAATGATTTCTTTTCTTAAATATGATGATCTAGATTGGGATAAATCTGCTCATATAATTTTTTTCATTTCAAATACATATGAATCTTAATAGAAAGCAATAAAATAATAGTAAACATTTAAGTAGTACAGATTGTTAGTAGTACAGATATCTTTACCAATTTTTACTACATACCTATAATAAAGTGATACTATAACATGCTACTTTTTCTTTCTTTGTTTTTGCAGCAGAGGAAACTGAGAAACAGTTTACCTCAGTTTGCTTAACTGTTAAGTACTGAAGCTAGGATCCAACTAAGCTTTTAAGCTCTACATTCTACTGCCTGCTATGGTTTGGCTGCGTGTCTCCACGTAAATTGCATCTCAAATTGTAATCTCCAAATCCCCACGTGTCAAGGGAGGGACCTGGTAGGAGGTGATTGAATCAAGGAGGTGAATTCCCCCATGCTGCTCTCGTGATAATGAGTTCTTAACAGACATGATAGTTTTATAAGTGTTTGATAGTTCCTCCTTCACCTGCCACCATGTAAAGTGTGTCTGTTTCGCTTCTGGCTATGATTGTAAGTTTCCTGAAGCCTCCCCAGCCATGCAGAACTGTGAGTCAATTAAACCTCTTTCCTTTATAAATTACCCAGTCTTGGGTAATATCTTTATAGCAGTTTGAAAACAGACTAGTACACTGCCTTTAGAGACGTTTCCTACCAAGGAATGGTTTTCTCTTGCCTCTGCAAAGGATCCTACCAACGTTTGTAGCAAGAAATGAGCCAGGCAGAATTTCATGGGCAACTCAGTTAAAATGCATTTAGAATGTTTATAGAATCTTCTTTTGCAATCATTTTAGTTTTTATTTTATTCTAAACCTTAAAAATTAAAGTATTTAATTGATTTGAGGTTAAAAAATTGAAGCTAGTAGGCATCTTGTTTATATAAAAGTTACATATATAAAATATATATGTTTCCTTTTTTTGTTTGTGACTTTATGCAAATCTTATTAGTGTAGTGAAGAATAGATCGGATATTATATTTCAAAGGACAAAGAAACCCAGGAGACAGAAGGTATCCAGTCAGCATCCAAATGAGGGGCAGCTGTGCTTTGAAAACATGTTCATTTGTTCCCACATAGCAGCATGACCTGCCTAGCATGCAATGATTCAATGCCTGAGAGCTCACACTGAACTTTTTTCTAACTGATCCCACTCCATATGCACTTCACCTTGTACAAATAGCTTCATAATTACTGCTTTGTCAACATATAAAATCTTCATGAAAAGGTTTAAAATAATTGAAATCTGTTACTAGGACTCTTCTGTATCTTTTCACACACCCTGTGCTTGCAGCATTTCTTTATACTAATCTTGTATATTTAATAGACCATATAAAAACACATATTCAGCAAAGTGACCGTTTTTACTATTAAAATATAGAAAACAGAATTACTAACCAATTCCTGAAACTTTAGAAGAAATGAAGTGACTAAAGCCATTAAAGCCAAGTTCCATCTTTAATACAAATTATGTGAGGCCAAGGTATGAATGCCATTATTAATATCGTAACTCTATCAATCTGGCAGAAGATTTTTAAAAGTTTATTTGATGGTTTCACATTTCTCTCTCTCGGCAGCTCTCAGCCCGTCCCCATGTTCTTCACTTTCTTCTTTCTCCCATGCCAACAACCTCCAATTTAGGAAAACCTCTTTTTGAAGGAAAGAGAAATCATAAGACTTGATATAAATAATGAGTAACGTTTTGATTTCCAGAAATGAGAATTGACTCTTGAATTTATTAATCACAGCAAAGCTCCAGAAATGGACAGCATGTCTAGCAGTACAATATTAGATTCAAACATACTTATATATGTGTTTCCCCTTTCTTTTCTTTTTCCTATATACTAAGAATGCTCATGAGGCATAAATCAGTTAACTTTAATTCTCTACGACTCTTCTAGAGTCTGGTGTGCGATTCTTAGAGCACTACCAGCACAAATTTCAACTAATTTTTAGTAACTGTAAGATCTTTCTTTTCTTTTGACCCTTCATATGTTCCTTTTAACATGGTTGTTTTAACCCCACACTGTGCCAAAACTTGATAAACTGTTTGAAGATGACGATGATGACTCTGTATCATGGACAATACTGGAGAAACCTATATTTGTTATTCAGAGATGCTGTGGGATAAAATGATAATAAATAAGGTCATCTAAGCCTTGGATACCAGGACTCTCAATCTTGAAATGCACTTAGAGGATAAAATTTATGATAAGAATGGAATTGAAGGCTGGGCGTGGTGGCTCATATCTGTAATCCCAGCACTTTAGGAGGCCGAGGTGGGTGGTTCACGAGATCGAGACCGTCCTGGTCAACATGGTGAAACCCCATCTCTACTAAAAATACAAAAAATTAGCTGGGCGTGGTGGTGCGCACCTGTAATCCCAGCTACTCAGGAGGCTGAGGCAGGAGAATTGCTTGAACCCAGGAGGCGGAGGTTGCGGTGAGCTGAGATCACGCCATTGCACTCCAACGTGGCTAACAAGAGTGAAACTATGTCTCAAAAAAAAAAAAAATAAAAATAAAAATAAAAAAATAAAAAAAATAATAAAAATAAAAAAAGAATGGAATCGAAATGGGGCAGAAAGAGGGAGCAATTGGTCAGAATACTGAGCATTGGAGTTGGAGGTATCACCCTACTTTTTGGTTATTTCAGATGGGAAAATTAAAAAATTAGACTCGGTTGGGAATGAAATACCGTCCTTGACTATTTATACCATGAATAGTCTATGTATTTGAAGGAAAGAGCGCTCAGTACTTATGGGCTAAAATACTGAAAGAAAAATTGGTTATTTCTCAACTATAAAATATACCTGTTATAAATTTCTAAACAGCTACTTCTGAATTTACTTTCAATTTATTCCAGAAAGAATAAAGGCAAGGTAAACACACTGAAATCATTAACATTAGTATCTCTCACTTGCTATTAAATGACAAGGAAATTTGGCTTGAAGTTCCTTGAGCGTCAAAGCAAAGCAAGAAGCATATTCAATGTAACAGTCTTAGATTTTTACATAAATACTAGTTTTTTTTTTGCTGATAAGATATGAGCACAATTTCTTCCATGGAGGAAAAGCACTGTGAGGACATCTATAACACCATGAATAATATCTCTATTGTAGACAGAGTTCAAGGCAATTTGGTAAATATATGTAGAAACGTTTTTGTGTATTACTGCTGCAGCGGATTTTCAATTTGTCAGTGCTCTAATAACCCCAAGCCAATTAAAAATGTTTTAACAATATTATCATTATTTTTTCATATTTTTATAGGAATTTATAATATTGTTGGAAATAAAAAATTAACCACTAAGGATTTTTGTTTGAGTGCTGACTTTGTACTGGGTGAGGAACAAAAAGAGAAGCAATTCAGGCGTGACTTCTGCTCGGGCCCTGCATCTATTTATTTAAACCTGTTTTCTGGCTCACTTATGTTTCCTAATTTGTGTTATCTCACCTGCAGTCACAAGTGTTTCTTGGTTCCTGTTTCTAATTTTGGTCTCTGTCTCAAATATGTTTCTGATCTTTGTGTTCCCAGAGTCAAAGCTTGTGTCCACATTTTGTTGCATTTGTGAAAAATCCTGGCACTTAACTTCTTTGACAGTTGATGATCACTAACTCATGGAGGCAGAGAGAAGGAAAAACAAAGTGAAAAAGGAAATAAAGAGAAGTGTAAGGTAGACTGAGTACAGGAGGAAAGTAGAAGAACCCCTTCTCATCTTATTAGTTCACTTAGCTCTAGTTAACCTGGGAGCCTAAGAAGGGAGGTTAGATTGTTGTGCTGAATTCATAGCAGTTTCTTCAGAAAGTGAATTAAGCCTGTTCAAATTTGAAAATCTATCAGGAATGCATGCATTTTTTGGTAAAACTTATACACTTCCAAGAACCAATTTTATTTCTTCATAAAATTTGGGTAAATTGCGTAAGTTGTTCAAGGTAAGTAATCATACATAATAATAATCGATTAATATTAATAGGAGTTTACTTTAAAGGGAAAACAATAACAAAAATAAAAAAAAACAACAACAGTAACAACAAAAACTAATGGTCAGAGGAGGAGATATTAAAAATATCTGACAATTTAAAATTGACAGTAATGAGCTAAGGAATCTGGTAGTAGCCAACTGGAGATTAATTCCTTATCTATGAGGAATATTTGTATCCATGGTCCATCCAGTAAAACCCTGGCTATATAGAGATCGAGGCTTTTTGTTTTGGGTCAAGTGAAGGTTGCCAGGTAGAGGCAGGGAGGGAGAGTACTAAGTGAAAATGCTATATTACCTGCATGCTTTTCATTAACAGTAGCAGTTCTCTTGCTGTCCAGCCCACCACCACTGGACTGCCCTGTGTGTAACTCTACTTAATAGACCCTATATCTTATTCGCTGGGTCCAGGTCTCTTCTCTGGCCTCTCCAACATGATGCTGTACCCACTGAGTCATCAGGGAGCTAGTATGACAATAGTGTCAGGGACAACTCCTAGAGTTCATGGGAGAAAGGAGTGGCATGACAACATTATAGTTATAAAGAGCCTTACTGGCTGTTGTGTGGGATAGACTGGCTGTGATCAAGAACAGAAGATGGAGACAACTTAACAGATTATGCAGGATTTCAGGCAAGATAAAAATGGTAGTTTCGATTGAAGGAATCAAGGAAGAGGTAGTAAAAAGCTATCATAGTCAGGGCACATTCTCAAGATGGAAGCAAGGGCATTTCCTGATGATTTTGATGTAGGAAGTTAATGGAACAGAGGAGACAAAGATGTAAATTCAGAGGAAATGCACTGTGCAACCAGTTTTAATGTTAGCACATTAGGCAAAGGTGTTTCTGGCTTCTTCATAACAACCACATCAGTGACTTTTTAATTTTTTGGCTCAGTAAAGTGTTTTAGAATTCATCCATGTAAATTCATGTACCTAGAGTAGATTAAATCATATTACTTAATCTATTGTATGGCTATCAAGAAGTCTGAGAGGTCCTCCTTGTAATCAGTGGGCATATCACAGTTTATGAATGCTGCTAGAATACACAAAACTCCTGGGTCAGAAACAAATAACTTCATTACTCATGGCATAATAAGCAACATGTGTGTTAAGTATTTTCTGGTACTCTGAGCTTCAATTTCCAGAGGGTGACAAGAAGAGGGCCATGAGCACCTGCATGCAAAATGGATTGTGCTCCCCGAAGGAAACCTTGAAATTGTGAAATACAAATCCTTTTTGATGGGAAACCAGCATGCCTGCTTTAATATGGATGGGGAGACATCATTACTGGACAGTAAACAAACAGAATGGCCCTTTGTCTGAGGGAAGGCAGTACATATCTCTTTCATGGTGTAAGCAAATCTTCCCTTTGCTCTAGGTTGAGACCCTGTATATTTAAAAGCTGCTGACTACACAAAAATTCTTGAAAAGATAGTCCAGAGCAAAGGGTTATCAGTGTCTCCCTTGCAAAGTGTACAGAAATGCAAAAGGCCTATAATCATCTCCCAGGAATGTGTATAACACAACTTTTTTATTCTAAACTTACTAGATGTTTGAGTGGCTTTCAGATTTTTGTACTATAAGTAATACTGCTGAAAAAATATTTTTTTCCTGAAGCAGGGTATTGCTTTGCTACCCAGGCTGGAGTATAGTGGAATGATTATGGCTCACTGCAGCCTTGACCTCCCAGGCTTGGGTAATCTTCACACCTCAGACCCCTAAGTCACTGGGAATACAGGTGCATGTCACCATGCTTGGTTAATTATTTCATTTCATTTTCGTAGACAGAGTTTTACTCTTTTGCCCTGGCTTGTCTCAAACTCCTGGCCTCAAGCACTCCACCTACTTTGGCCTCCAAAAGTGCTAGAATTACAGGTGTGAGCCACTGCACCAGGCCTGAAAACATTCCTATACATGTTTTTTGGTTCATGTATACAAGACTTTTAGTATGTATTCTTAAGAGGTGGATTACTAGATTGCATTTTCACCAGCAGTATATAATTATTTTCATAGTATTTAATCTTCAGTAATCCTTTACACTGTCAAACTTCTACTTTTGCCGATCTCATGGGTGTAAAATAATATCTGAAGTTAGATGTAATTTTATCTCTTAATTTTAAAGTTATCTCTGTTGCTTTTATTTTGCTTCTGAAAAATTATGTTTATTATATGTCCTATTTTTAAATTTAGTTATCTTTCTCGTAATGGGTACGTATTCTATATGTTATGGATGCTATACAGTCAATTTTATGTGGCATGTATCTTCCAATTTGAGGGGTTTGTTTTGAAAATATCTTTATGTATCTTTTAAAGAATGCAGTCTTATTTTTGATATGGTTTATTTTTAATGTAATTAATATTATTACTATTTTCTGTTATAGTGTTGTTTGTCATGTAATTAAGAAACTGTTACTACTGAGGTCATAATGTTTTTTTAATTTTTTATTAATGTTTAACTATTTTGCCCCTTTTCTTTTTCTACTTGGGATAAATTAGGTTTTTAATATGAGAATTAGTGTCCTAACCCTAATCCTAACCTAGGGCTTAAGGCACTTAAAAGCATGTGTACTGTATTTTGGCACAGAACTTGTGTACCTACAAAAGCACCACTGACTGCATCATCTCTAGGTCATTTAATTTATTCTCCTGCTTTGCCCCCTATGTATGGATATTTCCAAAGATTTAGTACTGTATCCACAGTTCTTTACTTATCAGTAGAAAATGGGCATCTTGATCACAAAGTTTTGATCACCTGTAATTCTTAACTGCAACTCTGGTGTCTTTTCTACTATTTCATGTCCCGTACTGCTGATAGAACACTTCAATTCAGATGACTCACTCTTACAAAGTCAAAGATTCACCATTCTCTTCTTTTCAAAAAGTAATTGTCTTCCCAAAACAATTGCCTTTTTCTATCTCTCTTAATCTTATAAATAATGCCAGTATTCTCCAAGTTACCCAGGCTCCAAGCTGAGTGTCAACTTTTACTTTCTCATTTCCTTCTGTATCATTCCTAACTATGTTTTGGTATTCATAATTTCTTCTATGTTATTATGACAGCTTTGCAAGTGGTCTCCCTGCTATTGAAATCCCCCTCTACTTCAATCTATCCTACATAGGAGAACTGAGCACACTGCCTAAAGCACTACCATGATGGTCTACTTCTTAAGTACTACTTCAAAGCTACACTTAAGTCTCATAATCACAAAATAAAGTTCAAACTTCCCTATCACAATATCTAGTGCCTATCATGATTCAGCTATCTTACCTATCATCCTTACTTTACAACAAAACTGTTCTTAGGTAGAACAACCTATTATTAATTATCTATCATAATTGTGCATCTCCTCACTCCACTTACAAATGCGCACACACCCACACATACACATGCTCATGTGTTTTTTTTATTTTGCTTTAAAAATCCATTTCTACTCTGTTTACTGCCCTGGCAATAGGAAATCCTCGAGCACTGATCCAACTACCATCCTTAGCTTTCCTTCTTTGGTAGGTTTTTTCTTTCCAGCTAGCTTAGAATTAAATTAAAATCACTGGCCAGGCGTAGTGGCTCATGCCTGTAATCTTAGCACTTCGGGAGGCCGAGGCGGGTATATCACCTGAAGTCAGGAGTTCGAGGCCAGCCTGGCCAACATGACAAGCCCTTATCTCTACTAAAAATACAGAATTACTCAGGCATGGTGGTGTGCACCTGTAATCCCAGCTACTCTGGAGGCTGAGGCAGGAGAATCACTTAGAATCTGGGAGGTTGCAGTGAGCCAAGATTGTGCCACTGCACTCCAGCCTGGGCAACAGAGGGAGATTCTATCTCAAAATAATAAATAAATAAATAAATAAATAATAAAATAGAAAAGATCATGCTGTGGACTTAATAATTTCCCATAGAGATTCTCTTTGTTTTAAATGTTATGGAATGGTCAGCCATACTTTAAAATCAGAACACAGAAACATGGTCTATGAGCTCAATGAAAAAAAAACTTGGAAAAAAAGACATTTCTGAGAAATGAGGCACCCTTTATGGAAGCCAGAGTAAAATGAAGAACAACTGGACTTTCTATGAAATGAGTGATATTACTACCTGACAAAATGTGCCAGAGCATACAGAAGAGACTAGATTACAGTTTCTCTGTGAAACGGTGTTTGTAAACCTTTCTTATACCAACCCCTTCCACAATTGGTATGTCTGAACTCTCCTGGGATATTTGTACACACTGGGAAAAAGAGGATGGTTAGCAAAAATGGGTGCTATGCACTCTGTCTTTCACATAAACACACACAGGAATAGGGTTGTGGATTTATCAAAAAAGCAAAACCTCAAAAAGAGAACTTTGGGTTAAATTTAAATTTCAGATAAATAATGAATAATAATTCTAGTAGAAGTTATGTCCCAAATATTGCATAGGATACAATTGTCCTAAAATTATTATACTAAGTATATATATTTTAGTATAAATATCTTTTAGTATGTGTTTTAGTGTATATAGAAGTATATACATATTGTAGTGTACATATATAATGTAATTATAAACATGTATATACTTTTGTATACACTTATATACTCAAACATGTACACATAAATATATGTACTATACACTGAAACATACATATATACTTATAAATGGGTAATATATATATATACTATCATATGCACACACAGAGAGTATATACTCTGATTAACCTGTTAAATTTAAGTTTCAGATAAACAATGAATCCTTATTTAGTATATCTCAAATATTACATGGAATATACTAAAAACAATGAATTGCTTATCTAAAATTAAGATTTAACCTTAACCGGAGTCCTGTGTTTTATTTGTCAATACTACAGAAGCACTGGGTGTATTCCCTGCTGGCTGAAGTGAGGAGGATGGGCCTCTGACTGAGGTGCAGGGAGTAAGCTGTGAGATATCAGCAGAAAGACAGCAAGAGCAGCAGACAACAGAGTAGAGGAACCATGGAGTTTTAGGGGAGGCTTTGATTGCATTTGAGCAACACCCCTTGGTTCCTGCCCAGCCCCAAGCAGTGTAGAGCAGAGGATTTGCCAAAACCATCCAAGGGCTTCTGAAGTATTGCCTCCTTCTGCATCACTGACAGAGAATCCTAGGAGTCATAATGAAACTATGGGGCTAATTTGCCTTTAGAGTAAACTATTACCTTATCTTCAAAGATAAGCACCCCAAAGAGACCAAACAGACTCTGTTTATTCATAGTTTGCTTAGAGAATGAGAGTCAGCCAACATCACTTGCCTTTGAGAGAGAATCAAGGCAGTAGAGAGATAGGAAAGTTCTATAGTGAAAATGAGGAAGGCTTCAGACATGGCCTTGATTGGAGGCACTGGCCTGGGGAAGCCGGCAGTGAACTAACTAGAAGCAGGAAACCTTATGTAACTGGTTTAGAAAGATTACCTGACTGTCTCTGATTGGATCCCTAGCTGTAAGTAGGACAAAAAAATAGTTAAGCTGGCATTCCTTTATCAAGTTCTGAGTGTATCCAATTGTTGCTAAAGTTGTTTGGCTTCCTGGGCTGGTTGCTACAGAGTTTGTGGGTCACAGTTCTATTTCACATATGATCTGATGATTGCTCATTGTATATTTAGTCTGTCAGTATGAATGTATTATGAATAAAATTAGAAAATCTATTTAAAGCTCTTGGTCAGTATCAAGCACAGCATAGCATTCCATAAAGCATTGTTAATATTAATAATAAGGAAAACAATATTATTAGGTCTATATTCTAAACAGACTGAGGACAGTGAGAAGGCTAGAAACAGTGAGACTGGCCGGGTTTTATTTCCTAGAGAGTGTGTCAAATACAACTTACATTGGCATATAGGAAATTGTCAAAATTTTTATAGGTCAACATTGTTTAAATATCTACAATTTCTAATCACTCTTCTATCTAATATTATGGCTCACTGTATGTATTAAAAGTTATATAAAAGCCCACGTTTACCTTAAAGTGTTAATTAACAATATCCTTCCTTTTGTACTGCCTCAGCTTGATATTCATTCAGGGAAGATGTCAAGGTTTTAGGAGCAAGATATGCATAATTATAGAGGAGTGATAATGACATGGAATGATTAGCATAGTACAGTTGTTTTAAAAGGGAATAAATCAATAAACATAAGGAGAGGTTATTTACATCACCTTAGTGTTCCTAAAAATTAGAACATCTTCGAAGAAGTAAAATGTTTGAATCTCAATCATTGGCCTGCAAAATGTAGAGAGAAATGCTGCATAAAAGAATTAAGTATCTGTGAGTTTAAAGAGTTAGTTAATTTGCTTTCTGCTAATCCCAAGAGTGGCTTGAAGAACTCTCAGCTGCAGGTCTAGGTTGCTTGCTTTCTGTAAGATCCTAATATGAAGTGAGCCCAGATATTGCCTACTGAATAATTTGCATATAATCACGAGTATTATTTGGTGATGTTTCTTGGAGGTCTATTTTTATGTAAATGAGAGACACAGCAAAACAACTCTACAGTGAGCCTAATGGCATTGTTCAGGTTGTGTATCTAATTGCTCTCATTACCCACTCCACTTTCACACACTTAGGTAAATTGGGTGGGGTGGAGACCTTCACATTTTATCTTACGAAGCTGTTTAAATTTTAGCTAATGAAAAATGTAATACCATGATTTCAAAAATTGGGTTTATTGGTTCTGAAATGAAATAAGCATTATACGTTGACTGTAGGTTGCTATTCCCAGACATCGTCATTCACTATGTTAATGATAAGAATTGCCTGAGGGATCAATTCAATCCACCTTTTTAATATATTGCTGGTATATGTAAAAATGCTATATGTATTTGTTGTGCCAAACCCATCTTATCCTCAATAGGGAAGGCACCGGGTTCAAGAGGTAGAAGAGGCTAACAAAGAGACCCAGAGCCAGCAAACAAGATGTGGGGTTTCATAAGGGGTGTACATAAAGGAGAGAGGGTTCAGTGGTGGTAGACTGGAGAGGAGAACCACCTTATGCCTGGAAACATTTCGGTGGCAGCAGGCTGGACAACATATTCACCTTTCTACAGTTCAGTGGCAAGCTGGGCAGGAGAACCCCAACTACTTGCAAGCATCATGCAGTTTATATAGCATTTTCACTTAACATCTTCCCCCTGGCAACCTTAATTTAACTCCAAAACAGAACCTTAATCCCCTGTACAACCCATGTTCCATAGAAGAAGACAGGTGCTCACATGTTCCTCACAGACAAGGAATGAATCTATGGGTTGGCCATTCCAAGATTCCCTATCTTGGAACACAAATTCAGATGTATCTGCCATACAACGTCATTCTAAGGGTATGCTTAACATTATTGCTATCAGGTGCATTTATCCTACAATCCTCAGTACACAAACTGTCTTGCCACTCATCTTTGTAAGAAACCTTTTGCTTTCTGATGGCTAGCTGTAAACACATGCATTAATAGTGACTATACTTGAATTCACCTGGTACTTTATTTTAAAACTACAAAAGAAAATTCCATAGGGTAAATAACGTTCTAGATATTCAAATATTTCTGCATAGAAACGTCTTCGTCATAATTTAGCTTCATTATTCTAAAAATGAGGACATGTTTTATATATGCTAATGTCACCCATAACCTCTTCTATATTTCCATATGTAAGAGAAAAGTAAACTTTCCCAATTCCTCAAAAATGTTTCTTTAAAGACTTTACAGTCTTAAGAGAATTGTTTGGCCTGAGTACAAATACCACCAAGCTTTTATTAAAGTGCCTTTTACACTTGTAATGTAATCCAGAAAAACGTCAAGGTATAGAGACTAATAAATAACTTAATGCCTTACAGTGGATCTCTGCTGTGGTTGCATATAATCAGAATTATTACATGTCCAGCAGATGGATGCTTAGACAGTTGGATAAAACTTCTATTTGAATAGCTTTTGAAAAAAAATCCTCAAATATCAGAAAACATTTCTTCTTTTGTCATTTGTTTCTCATGAAATAACTGAAATAACTTGGGATCTAATTGCAAAGATTCAAATTCATTTAAAGCATACTAATTAAGAGGTAGTCATAATGCTTTTTATCTGTTTCCATTTACTCTCCCTTAGTTTTATAATTACAAAAATAACACTGAGTGCAGTGAATATAAAACTAACTGCAGAACTTCTCAGGATAATCTTCCAGGCATTTAGCAGCCTTTAACCATATGGGTTTTGCATATATGCTTCCAAAATGGCTCTTATCCATATACATTTATGGAAAAATCTTAAAAAAGGAAAATATTTTTGGGTAATGTTAAGGACAAGTGTTAGCAAGTATGAAACAGAGTTTGCCACAGGCCAAATACCATCGATTTATAAGCCACTAGGTATAGGCTTGCCTTTTGTAGGATCAACTTGTGTTAGTTCATCAGCAGTCCTAAATACAAAAAAAATAAAAAAAAAACTTTTTGTGTTTTGTCCTACTCCTCAAATTTAAATCCAATATAAAAGCCTTTTAAGAGAAGTACTGTGTCTTAGAATCATATAGTTTCATATAGTTAACACCATGTGTACCCCTCGTGATACCTAAAGATCTTCCTTTAGCTGAGCTGTGGAAATAATCCCCAGTGTCTGTGTGTGTTTCTGTGACCTTCAGAAGATGCCCTTGGTGTTTGAAGTTGCCATGGTTCTCTTGCAAATGGCTGGGATTCTACTTTCTAGCCAGACTAGAAGCCAGTGTCTAAGTGGCTCTTAGGAGAAGAAGGGAGGAAATACAGTCCCCTCGTCTGAAAGGTGACCACTCCAGAGGCTCCAGGAATAGAAACAGGCTGAGGCTGCTTATTCACCTGAAATTGCAGCTTTGCTTGGCTCTTTCCCTTCCTATTCTGCTCCCCACAGTTTCTTTTCCTTGGACCTTTGACTCAAGGTCCACTTATCAGATAAACAATCTGAGACAAATTGCATTTGTGCCTCTCATACTGTGTTATGTAGAAGTTTGAACAATAGTCGTGAAATGAATAAATACTAGTAAAGTGGATAAAGAAGATATCATTTGTCCAGGGGATTCAAGTAAATTGGTTCATTTTATGATTCTTTCCTTCTCCCTTCCTTGAGGGAATGGCTTGTTATGGTGAATGACTGTAAATTCTCATAAACCGTACAATCTACTATTGGATACTCAGCAGTGAATTCTAAATTTAGGGTGTGTGTAGGGGGACACAGGGAACATAGAGACATTTTACCATATTGAGCAAATCTTAGTTTCTAGGATTCTACAGTGTATAGTTCTTTGTTACTGAATATAATAATCATGAAAACAAATTCTGGAACAAATGGTAGCATGAAAGCTACCATCAGTAGTAGCTCAGGGACCCACCCAGGGAAAGAGAGTGACAGCAAAATGGTCTACAAGAACCTAAATAATGGTAATGTAGATAATGCAAATTAAAATATTAAAATTACATTTTTTCCATTTTAAAGCTTTAGTTTCAATTTGAAGTGAAACACGTTCATATGGAAGCTAATTTATTTGCCATTATGATGAGCTTCTATAATTTTATACTGCATAATTACATTTAGCTCCATTTGAGGAACTAGAAACTTAGAATGAAACACAAACATAATTATAATCTTCAGAACTTCACAGCCCTAAACTATATAGTTATTATTTGTGCATGTAAGGTAGTATTTTTATTTCTAGGAATGTATTGCATTTTAAAAGAAAACAACATTTTCAAATAACTACGTCTGAGATTTTTAACGATTAAATTGTCTGTCATAATTCTTGACTGTAGTCAGTATGATACAATAATTAATGAATAAGTTAGTTGCTTTTAATGTTCCCAGTTTAGTGATATACAACTTACAGTGTCTCAGAATCTTTTAGAGTTATGTCTAGATGAGCAGGCTTCTGATATATTGCTTCTTTGATAAGAGTATAATAGCTAAAGAACAATTACTAGCTTTGTGAGGATGGCATTTTATCAATGGAACTTCCATTAAGTTAGCCTTCCGTCTTGTTAATGCCATGCTCTTTTTTCAGGACCTTGACATCATTATAATGTGTCAGTATAAGGGGGGGAAATGTACTTTTAAAGTGCCATAGATATAAATTTGTATTCCTGTCTTTGGTAAATTAGCATTCAAAGCTTTCTTGCTGTAGTCATTTTAAGAACTACGTGAGAAAACTATAGATATAAAAAGTATATCACTTTGATGGAAAAAAATACTAGTTACCTAACTGCTTGTTAACGTTCACTCTTTACATATGGCATTCCCCGAAAAGTAGTTTTTAAGTGTTTCTTATGGTATAGTCAGCATTCTGCTTCATGCGTCCTAATGGGAAAGCTTAATCTGAATTAAATTGAATATTCATAAAGATGGCATTTTAAATAGCTATTTCCTGAATCCAAGGAGTCATTAGTTAGAAAATACATATTTTTTAAAAGAAAATCCTCTCTATTCTTACGTGACTTGATTGTTCTTGTATTTTTGTGGGAAGTGGTTAGAATTAGGAAATATAAAGTATAATAAAACTGTTTTCTTGAATAAGTTGGCTATGCCTGTACAATGTCAAAATGAGACATTGAGAATTCAGACAAACTGCCAGTTTTTTGATTGATAGGGTTACAATTGACTGATCTGATAGATTACTTTTCTTCTAAGGAATTGTCTAGTTGTTTGATGAAGCTGATCAAATCTGCAAACTCTATAGGTAATACTTTATTGAATTAGGAAAATGTTAATGCACCCTCAATACATCTTAGTACAAAACTCTTTACCTGTTAACTTCATATACTATAACTCTAATTATAAGGTGACTGTCTGTTGATGTCTTCAAAATGGTTAAAAAAAAATAGTTTAAAGTATTATCTAATCTGTTTGGAAATAAAACTTACAGAAAAAATTTTCTCACTTAAAAATAAAAGCTTAATGCTTTCTTATATTCCGCCTATCCCTTCCAGTGTTTTTCTAGTAGTGTCTTTAGTTGTTAATAAACATATTGGATCTCCCTACACTCATAAAATTTCTCAGGTTTTTTAACGACTTTATGTGTACTAGCCAAGAATATAAAAGACAACAAATTCAAGTATTCCAAGGCAATAGTGGCATGATTTTTCATAAGCAGGAGAGGTTTATAGGTTTCAGAGTCACAACCCTTGTTTCTTTTCTTTCTTTCTTTTTTCTTTTTTTTTTTTTTAATAAGACAGAGTCTTGCTCTGTTCACCCAGACTGCTGGAGTGTAGTGGAGCAATCTCAGCTCATTACAACCTCCACCTCCCACATTCAAGCAATTCTCCTTCCTCAGCCTCCCAAGTAGCTGGAATTACAGGCACCTGCCACCACACCCAGCTAATTTTTTTTTTAGTATTTTTAGTAGAAATGAGGTTTTGTCATGTTGGCCAGGCCAGTCTTGAACTCCTGCCCTCAAGTGATCCACTACCTTACCCTCCCAAAGTGCTGGGATTACAGACTTGAGCCACCACACCTGGCTTCAATCCTTGTTTGTAGGAGTCCTTTTGAAGCATCTTCATTGTTTGGGGTGACACCCAGAGTTCTTAGTCTCACAGCCAAGGAAATCAAGGATGCAGGCACACCAAGGGTGAGGTTTAGAGCAGAAATTTAATAGGAGGAAGAAAGAGAACAGCTCTTTGTTACAGAGAAGGGTCATAGAAAAAGGGTTGCCATCCTGCAGTAAAATGCAGGGAATTTTATAGATGAACTAGTGGGGAGGCCATATTTGATATACATAGGGCTCAAAAAAACAGTTAAGACCAGGTGTGCCATCTACAAAAGGTGTGAATCTCTGGCAGTCCCCACCCCAGCCTTTTATTATAAAGGCAGATCCTTGGCCTGAGCTATCCCACATTGCTTATTTCTTTTCTTTCTGTGCATGTACTAATAAAAGGGAGAGATGAAACCCCCTGATGGACATGCCTGGCTTCAGGTAGCCCATTTTATCAGTCCAGCTGGCAACATCCCCACATGCAAGCTTCCAGTCTCCTTATCTATGTTTGCAGTCCAATCCCCGGGCTGCTCTCTGTTAGAAATGAAGGAATTTCTTGGGCTGCTTTTTGTTAGAAGGGGAATTATTCTGAGGACGTTTTGCCCTCACTTTGTGCCTAAATCGTTTCTTTCTACCTCCTGTATCACATTCTCTTTTGGTGGTATGTTAGATATTAACCACTGCTGGACAAATTGACTGGAGACAAGGGTAACTATAGAGTTAAACTCTAGTAGATGCCTGAGATGCAGAACTCAGGAGAGTAATGCTACTCTGCCAATATTTCAACCAAAGGAAAACACAGAACCCTTCTCTTAATTTCTTGTAGCACAGCTGAGACCTAGCTAGAAGACATGAGCACAGCTCTAGTAAGGTTACACATATTACAGAAGATAAAATGAGGATTTATACTTTAGATTTAATATTTCCCTGATGAGGACTCTCACTGAAATGCCCAACTCTACGGCTCTTCAGATTCTGGTTCACTTAAAGTGGAAGAAGCATCTAAACTGTGTCACTCAGAACTACTCTGAAGCATACTGAGATTTAGAATTTTAGAGTACAGGTATTCAGTTAAGCAAACAAGTCATACTATTTCCCATCTATTAAAGTCTATCTTCAAAATGACTTCCTGTGTGTTCGATTATTGTTACAAAAAGACCAACATTTGAATGCAGAGCACAATATCTAACAGCTGCACAAGAGATAGGCCATTTAGACTTTGGGGAGTTTTATTTTAAAGCTAATAATCCTTGAGTTACCTTCCTTTCTCTCTCTCCCTTTCTTTTTGTGACTAACCTCTCACAAAACTGTTTCTTGCTGATTCCACTGACTTGTACATTGGGATTCTTTGCAATCAGGTGTCTACTACAGCTTAACTGAAAAATAGCTGTTTAATCACAAAATCAAGTGGCCCTTTCTCAATCGGAACTTTTATTGTGTTCTCTGTAACTATCCACACAGCCGACAGTCCTTTTAAAACTATCTCATCCCTGTGTCCATTAAAGGTATTCTTTTCTGCTTCTTTATATACAAAGATATATCTTTGATATCTGAACTAAGATATCTCTTGACTCATCTAGTCTACAAACTCTAAAGGTCCATTGGGATGTCTAGCTGAATGCTCTAATAGATTCCTGAAACATAACACATTCTAAAAAATATTCATTCACCTGGGCTCCATATGCCTAGATAACATTTTACTCTCTATTCTTTAATTTCTATACCCAGTCATTTTCCAGAGCAATTTTCTCTCTGAATTGTATCTTGGTATTGACCTTTTCTATTAATTTTTAATTTCTTCTATTCAAATTGTTCTTCTGTCCAGCTATGGCCTTAACTTTTTGCTCTTCATTTTTTTGGTTATCAAAATAATTTTTACTCATAATACAAATAAATGATAATTAAATTGAAAATTTTCTTCCACCACAAATAGCCCATTTTCTCTATATCACAGTTTTGCATGTATTGTTCAAAAAAAAATCATGAGTGATGGTTGGCAAGATGGCTGAACGGGAACAGCTCCAGTGTGCAGCTCCCAGCAAGATCAATGCAGAAAGTGGATAATTTCTGCACTTCCAACTGAGGTGCCTGGCTCATCTCATTGGGTCTGGTTGGACAATGGGTGCAGCCCACAGAGAGTGAGCCAAAGTAGAGTGGGACATCACCTCACCCAGGAAGCACAAGGGGTTGGGGAACTCCCTCCCCTAGACAAGGGAAGGACTGTGCTATGAGGAATGGAGCATTCCAGCCTAGATACTGCACTTTTCCCATGGTCTTCACAACACACAGACCAGGTGATTCCCTTAGGTGCCTACATCACCAGGGCCCTGGGTTATAAGCACAAAAGTGGGCAGCCATTTATGCAGACAGTGAGCTAGCTGCAGGTGTTTTTTTTTTTTTTTATATACCCCAGTGGTGCTTGGAATGCCAGTGACACAGAAACCTTCCCACTACTGGAAAGGGGGCTGAAGCTAGAGAGCCAAGTGGTCTAGCTCAGCAGATCCCACCCTCACAGAGCCCAGCAAGCTAAAATCCACTGGCTTGAAATTCTTGCTCCATTTGCTTGCTAAATAGTTCATAATCCCTTTATTTTGAGCCTATGTGTGTCTTTGCACATGAGATGGGTCTCCTGAATACAGTCTTGACTCTTTGTCCAATTTGCCAATCTGTGTCTTTTAATTGGGACATATAGCCCTAACATCACAATGAAAAGAACTAGAGAAGCAACAGTAAACAAAATCAAAAGCTAGCAGAAGACAATAAATAAGATCAGAGCAGAACTGAAGAAGATAAAGACATAGAAAACCTTCAAAAAAATCAGTTAATCCAGGAGCTGTTTTTTTTTTTTTTTTGGAAAGATTAACAAAATAGACTGCTAGTCAGACTAATAAGAAAGTAGAGAAGAATCAAATTGCCACAGTAAAAAATGATAAAGCAGATATCACCACTGATCCAGAAATATGACCTATGATCAGAGAATACTATAAACACCTCTACACAAATAAACTAGAAAATCTTGAAGAAATGGATAAGTACCTGGACACATACACCTTGCCAAGACTAAACCATGAAGAACTTGAATCCCTGGATAGACCAATAACAAATTCTGAAATTGAGGCAGTAATTAATAGCCTACCAATGAAAAAAAGCCCAGGACCAAACAGATTCACAGGCAGATTCTACCAGAGGTACAAAGAGGAGCTGATACCATTTCTTCTAGAACTATTACAAACAATAGAAAAAGAGAGATTCCTCCCTAACTTACTTTATGAGGCCAGCCTCATCCTGATACTAAAAGCTGGTGGACACAACAAAAAAAGAAAGTTTCAGGCCAATATCCCTTATGAACTTTGATGTGAAAATCCTCAATAAAATACTGGCAAACTAAATCTAGCAACACATCAAAAAGCTTATCCACCTCGATCAAGTCGGGTTTATCCCTGGGATGCAAGGCTGGTTCAACTTATGCAAATCAATCAATGTAATCCATCACAGAAAAAGAACCAATGACAAAAACCACATGATTATCTCAATAGATGCAGAAAAGGCCTTCGATAAAATTTAACATGCTAAAAACTCAATAAACTAGGTGTGGGAGCTAGGGGAGGGATAGCATTAGGAGAAATGCCTAACCTATCTCAAAATAATAAGAGCTATTTATGACAAACCCACAGACAATATCACACTGAATGGGAAAAACAGGAAGCATTCCCTTTGAACCAAAGCAATTGCACCAAAAGCCAAAATTGATAAATGGGATCTAATTAGACTAAAGAGCTTCTGCACAGCAAAAGAAACTGTCATTAGAGTCAACAGGCAACATACAAAATGGAAGACAATTTTTGCAATCTATCCATCTGACAAAGGTCTAATATACAGAATCTGCAAGGAACTTAAACAAATTTACAAGAAAAGAACAACACCATCAAAAAGTGGGCAAAAGATATGAGCAGACACTTTTCAAAAGGATACATGTATGAACCAAACAACCATATGAAGAAAAAGCTTATCATTACTGGTCATTAGTGAAATGCAAATCAAAATGACAGTGAGATACCATACCTTCTCGTGCTAGTTGATCATTAAAAGTCAGGAAAGAACAGATGCTGGAAAGGATATGGAGAAATAGGAACACTTTCACACTAATTTACACCATTGTGGAAGACAATGGTTCTCAACCATTAGTTCAGCCATTGTGGAAGACAGTGTGGCAATTCCTCAAGGATCTGGAATCAGAAATATCATTTGACCCAGCAATCCCATTACTGGGTATATACCCAAAGGATTATAAATCATTCTACTATAAAGACACATGAACACATATGTTTATTGCAGCACTATTCACAATAGCAAAGACGTGGAACCAACCCAAATGCCCATCAATGATAGACTGGATAAAGAAAATATGGCACACATACACCATGGAATACTGTGCAGCCATAAAAATGATGAGTTTATGTCCTATGCAGAGACATGGATGAAGCTGCAAACCATCTCTCTCAGCAAACTGACACTAGAACAGAAAACCAAACACCATATGTTCTCACTCATAAATGGAAGTTGAACAATGAGAACACATGGACACAGGGAGGGGAGCATCACACAGTGGGGCCTGCTGGGGAGTTGGGGAATAGGGGAGGGATAGCATTAGGAGAAATACCTAATGTAGATGATGGGTTGATGGCTGTGGCAAACCACCATGGCATGTGTATACCTATGTAACAAACCTGTATGTTCTGCACATATATCCCTGAACGTAAAGTATAATAGAAAAAATAAATTTTAAAAATCATACATGTTCACAAAGATATTTCTAAATTATCTCCAAATTAGCTAAAGCACAGTATTCATTAACCAGTATTGTATGAAGATGCTGTTTCCCCACATTGTCGTTTTATGTTATCATTCCTTAACATTTTCCAATCTGTTCCCTTCTTGTTTTAATTTGCATATTGTTTTTTTGTAAATAAGATTGAACATCTATTTATATGCTTATAAGTAATTTGCATTGTGTTTTCTGTGAACTGATATACCTTTTGCTTTCTCTTGTGTTCTTGTCTTACTGCCTCAAGCCTTTCTTGGCTCCTGTGATGATTACAAATTGTTTCTAGGTTAATCTTTCTAATTCACATACTTCAATCAACATACTTTCCAGTTAAAATTATTTTGATTATTGTTGATTTTAGCTGTACAAAATTTGAACCTCTTAGCAGTCAAGGTTCTTAGGTACAAATAATAATAGACTCTTAGGATCAAGTAATAGGAACCAGAAACCTGAATGATTTGGCAAAAATGGATTTCATTAGAATGATACTGAGAAACTCACAATCTATGTCAGGGCTTGAGAAATGTATCTAGAAGTTATGCCTTTTGGAGAAACATATTCAAAATTATGCTGCTAAACTGATATATCACAGATACCAAGAAAGTTTCTTTGCTATCATCAACACTTAAAAAGTGGATGCTTTTAATGAAGCTATATCTATGGATAACTTTAGAAAATAAGTTTAGTGAACCTCATTCTAACCATATTTATCTAGCTGGTCATTCCCTTCAGATTCAAATGTTTGAATGTGTTTATCTGATTGCCCTATATCCTCTGCCTGAACTCTGTATGAAAGACAAACATAGAAAGCAATTGTATAGCACTTTCTGATTCTAAAGTTGGATGTGTGCTTTCTTTCACAAGTTGGTGGATTTTGCACACACAGAAAAATTTCAGTAGCTAGATACCACAAAGAATGATGGATGTTAACTGAAGTTGCTGTGTCATTCTGTCTCTAATACTCCTTTGCCTATTTTTTGAAACCTATTTGTTTTATTCCTAATATAACTTATGGACAACTCATTTAGACATACCCTTCCTAATACATATCCTTAATTTTTTGCATCCTTTGTCTTTTCTAATCCCATTCTCCACATAGATTCCTTATGTTTTGGCATTCTACCCATTCTTACAATTTCTACTTGAAACATCTTTTTTTTTTTTTTAATTTTGAAACTTTCTTAATAATTTCTCTTTCTTTAAACTGTTATACAATTTTATACGCTCAAATGATAATACTCATTGCATTGTCTTGTCCAAAAATTATTCTAGTATGTGCTATGGTATCTTATTACTCTGTAGTCACCAATTTTATAGGAATGGTTTCTTTTCATTTTCAATGCATTAAAATATTCAGAGGATTTACACATCAATACAAAGAACCCATCAAAATAGACAGGGAATTACAGAATTCCCTGTTATTCATTCATCCTTTTACTAAATATGTATTTTATCTATACTGTATATGCCAACATTCTGATCAGAGCTACATATATAATGATGAACAAGACTGACTCAATCCTTTATAGAGTTTGGAAACTAAAAATGAAACTGCAATAACAAAACAAGCAAAATCTAACTGAATATTTTAATAAAATTGTTTTAATGTTTATAATATCCTATGAAGAAAACTAAATAATTTCCTATGTAAAAAACAGTTTGAATGAGTGCAAGAGGGAAGTGTTTTGATTAGTTAGAAGGTTTAGTTGTCATGAAAACGAATGATGATACCTAATTGGTTTCAAATGGTAGCAGAAATGGAAAGAAGAAAAAATGATTCAAAATATATGTTGGATAAAGAATTGTTGGAAATGCTAATGACTTGAATATTTAGTATAAGAGGAAATGCCAAAGACTAAATACCATTGTATTTTGCTGGAACAAATTTTTCCGCTCACTCTTTCTATGCTATTAACTCTCTGACTTTTTTTCATATCTGCCTTACTCACTTTCTCCAAGTTATACAATCTTCTGTCCTCCTAGGATATTGTATATTACAAAAGAGCATGGTAGATTTATAATTTTTGTATTTATAATAC
The DNA here is from genome assembly GCF_049354715.1 of Callithrix jacchus. Classification (NCBI taxonomy): domain Eukaryota; kingdom Metazoa; phylum Chordata; class Mammalia; order Primates; family Cebidae; genus Callithrix; species Callithrix jacchus. The sequence continues at coordinate 101,261,397 of NC_133504.1, read as the reverse complement.
TCTGTATCTATATTTTTCTAATTCAGTTGAATCTATCACAGAAGAGCTATATTAGGAGATAAAAGTCACAATTTAAACAGGGTAAGTTTAATATAAGAATTATTAACTGTGACTAGAAAGCAAATATAAAGAGTAAGGAGAATTCCACATAATGTCATAAAGCTGAAAGAGCACAACCAAGGAATGAGCAAATATGGAAGGGAGCCCAATTCCAAAGCTAGTCTTCAGACCTCAATGAAGAAGGTATAGTTGCATCCAACTGGATGTTGGAGAACTTCACTGGGTTGTCCCAGGCCTGTGTTTTTTTACAGTCACGGATCAAACAGTAAATACTTTTGATGGCATATGGGCTAAGGTAGCTAAAAAGGGAACTATGGAACAAACTGGCAAGTAGGAAGTAGGTTTCAGGAGTAGAAGTGGGCTGAGACTGGCACAGCTATGAGAAATACAGGTGTGCAGGAAACTGTGGCTGAGATTGTCAAGCAGGAAATAACTTTCCAGACTGCAGAGGTATGAGGGCTGGCAGAGTAATGTGTAGAAGGAGTCACACCCTGTTCTTGGGCAGGATAGCAGAGAGCACAAAGTCTGAGTTGTACACTGTCTGCATGAATGGGCCATGATGAGTTGGTCACCAGTCTGCTGGGTAGGGACTCAGTGTCACAGAGGAACTGCACACTCTGGGTACCCAGCTGGGGCAGAATATCACTTGGTATTTGCCCCACGATGCTTCTATAAAGAATGCAATATGAGGAAAATGAAGTAAAAGAAAGGACCTTATGTCCAGAAACAAATACCATTTTCTTTTGGAATGTCCTTCTGGAACCCTTTACTATCAGTTTGAAGTTGTACTTGCAGGAAAAGGAAATGCTTAATAGCACAATCCCCATTACTGCCATGTAGACTACAAAGAGTAGATTAGGAGCTGAGAAGGAATGCATTAGTAAGTGGAAGAGTCACATCTTTTGGCCACTTTTATATGCACTCTGCTATATGTATGCATTTGAACTTCTGTGTGATGAGTTTATCATACACCTAAAGAAACAACTTTCTCTTTCCACCTAACAAGAAATTATGGCTGTCCTTAGGAGTGAAATTGTTTTAGCCATTTTCCCCAATACTAAGATCCACAGTCATTGTAACCATCATCCTGTTTCATCACAGAATTCCGGAAACTTCTGTTATCTAAGAAAGTTATTCTCCTAGAATTTATGAATAAAATAAAAAGGTAAAGAGAAAGAGAAAAAGGAAATATGGCTAGTTAATAGAATTAAACATGCAACAAGCCAAGAAAAATACACAAACATAGTCTTCATTTCCGTAACTGGTCACAAATCTATATTTATGGCTTCACTTTTTATTCTCCCCATAACACATTTCCTTTCCACTTTGCCAGAACCTCAGCTGACAATGAAGCACTAAGCACAATCTCAAACCTCAGAAAATATTTTGGGTTCCAGATACAGTTTTTCTTGCTTATGCTGTATAGCAGCAACACAATTTCCTCTTGATAGTTGAGAACAATTACTTCAGCTAGTTAAATAATTCTTATATTTTATTTATTTATTAATTCACCGATTGGTTGAATGGAACAAGATGATAACGTGTTCCTAATGATTAGGGAAGTCTCACCTTCCAATTGAATATGCCACTTATTTTAACTTTTTCAGGAAGAGGTACAAGCAGCACTGCCACTGAGGTCATAACACCCATCAGAATCCATGGTACTTGAGTTTCTGTGTCGACAAACACTTTGTATTGAGCCTATCACAAGCCACCATAACAGATTCACAGACTCTTATGGTTCTAGAGAAAATCCATTCCACCTGCAGTAGCTGTTCTTTCAAAAGTGGTATCTGATATGTTTTTGTGCCTAAGTAAGGGAGAGGCATCTGATGATGATATGTCAAGTGAGTCTGGTAAAACTGCCTAGCCCATCATATGTGTCTTGTATAAAACTCACCGAATTGTAAGTCCTAGAGGCCCAGCAGGAATACATTAATGAGACTGAAGTGATATTTCAGGGATCTGGCTAAAAGGACAGAGTAAACTGTCCAAAGAGGTGGTTCAGGCCACAGTGCCACCCATCTCTGGTACATTAATACCAAACACAAGCTCACAGCTATGGTCTCGAAGCAAAGACAATAACATGTCATTGAGAAATATGGTTCAGAAACACCAAGAATGGCTGGAATGAAGAGTGTGAGTGGGCACTGACAGAGATAAGGCTGATAAGAGGAAAAAAGGTCAATCTTCAAAGGCTGTACAAATCTTGTTAAAAATTTTTAAACTTAACCCCAAGGGCCACTATTAAAGGTTTTCAGTCAGATTAATGACTTGAACATACTATGTTATAGAAAAATAACTCTGGCTTCAGTACAGTCAATAGAGGGAATGTTGAGGCAAGAGAGGGAAGAAATGTCTTTTAGGAGGTTATTGTAATAAGGCATGAGCTTCAGACAGTATTCGTAACTTCTCCCCTTGGCATAGGCACGTGCCTTGTACTAAAAATCTACCAAAATACAGTTGGCCCAGCATATCTGTGAGTTCCACAACTTTGGGCTTAACCAACCATAGATAAAAAATATTCTGAAAACCAAAAACTATAAAAAATAATGACACAACAATGAAAGTCATGCAAATTTCAAAACAATACATAAAATAATTGTTTACATGACATTAACATTTTATTCAGTATTATAAGTAATCTAGAGATGATATAAAGTACATGAAAGAATATATGCAGGTTATATGCAAATAATGGGCTTGAGCATCCATTGATGCAATCTAATGTGCATCTTAAAAAACTAGAAAAGCAAGAGCACATAAAACTCAATATTAGTAGATAAAAACAAATAACAAAATCAGGGCAGAAATAATTGAAATCAAAATAAAGAGCACAAACAAAAGATCAATGAAACAAAAAGTTGGTTGTTTGAAAAGATAAACAAAATTGACAAATCTTTAGCCAGAATAGGAAAAAAGAGAAAAGATTCAGATAAAAAATTAGAGATGAAACATGAGACATCAGAACTGCAGAAATTCAAATAATCATTTGTGGCTACTATGAATAACTATATGCCAGTAAATTGGAAAATCTAGAAGAAATGAAGAATCTAGAAGACATGAAACATCATGAGGGAATGTATTCTCTTCCTGGGTCCACAAGGGGGCGTAGTTTCAAAGGCATCCCTCCACCTGCGTCTCCATCCAGGAGACTAGAGGTCTTTGTTTGACTTTTGCAGGCACAGGAAAAAATCAAAGATCAGTCACTACAGTGGAAGTTCAAAGGAACTATTTCATAGAACAGAAAACTTGAATGGGGTGGGAATTACTCCAGATTAAAAGTCCCCATCTTTCTCATCAGTTGGGACTCCATTTCTGGATTCCCTTCCATGACCTTGTGGAAGCTGCTCTCTCTCTATTTCATTCCCCCTTTTCTCTCTCTGCCTAAATAAATCACTTTCTGCAAAACACTTTGGGGCCCGATATTTACTTAAACATGCCCACTGCATCTGGCATGGTCCCCTCTTCCATTCTTGGATGAGTGAGGGACCAAGGGCCTGGAAGAACACAGCCCACCATGGAGTGACCTGAGCCTATCATTCACAATTCTGTCACAATCACACTGTTTTAAATACAACTTATCAAGATAGAACCAGGAAGAAATCCAAAACCTGAACAGACCAATTAGAAGTAATGAGATCAAAGCTGTAAGAAAAAATCTCCCAGTAAAGAAAAGATTGGGACCTGATGACTTCACTGCTGAAATCTTCCAAACATATAAAGAAGAACTAATTGATCCTATTTAAACTATTCCAGAAAATCGACAAGGAATATTTCCAAACTCATTCTATGAGGTCAATATTACCCTGATACAACACCAGACACATCAAAAAGATCACCTGATACAACACAAGACACATCAAACACACATCAATAAAAGAAAAGAAAAAAAAAGTAGAGGCCAATATCTCCAATAAATATTGATGCAAAAATCCTCAACAAAATAATAACAAACTGAATTCAAAAATATAAAGGTCATTCATCATGACTAAGTGTTATTTATTCCTGTGATGCAAGGATGGTTCAACATATGCAAATCAATATGATGCATTATAACAATAGAATGAAGGACAAAAACCATATGATTGTTTTCAAATAGCCACTGCTTTCAAGTTTATTTAGAATCCCAGAGCATATTAGCCTATGGTGTCGAGGCTTGCCAAAACTCAACTCCTGATCACTGGCATGGATGGTTCCTTTCTGACTAGGTCTGCTCTAAATGCCTCCTAAATGCACGGGTGTCAGCTGAGTTTAGCCCTGTTTTGTTTTCCAGTGTGACAGAGCAGCACTGAGTTCCATGCAGGGTCCCACAATCACTGTGGTCTCTCCCTCCCAAGCACACAGATTCACTGTGCTTTGCAGCTGCTGCCAGGGGGATGAGAGAGGAGTGGTGTCACCAATTTAAGACCGTATTTCCTACCATCTCCAATCTCTCTTTTAGTGATATGAATTTAAAACCAGGTAGTGTGATTTCTCACCTGATTTTTGCTTCTCATGAAAATGCTTTTTAAATGTAGATAGTTGTGAAATTGTTGTTCTGCAGGAAGGATGATTGGTGAAAGCTTCTGTTCAGCCATCTTGTTCTGCCTTCCTCTATATTGTTTAAGAATATACTCATATGAGGAGAAACACTAAGAAAAAGCAAAAGAATAATGATTTCAGAACTCGGGATAGTGTTTAACTATGGGATGTGGGGAAGTCCCTAGGGTACTTTCAATACATTGAAAACATTCTATTTTTTAAATTTGAGAGAAAATACAGATGTGCTTATTTATGTAAAGTGTATTTTTAATTTGGATATAGTAAAATTTACTCCTTTTGCCCTTTAGTGCAAAAAGGCTCATGTTTCACTAATGCATAGAGTTATGAAACTGCTAACACAGCCAAGATACAATACAAATCTATACCACCCACCCCTGGAAATTTCCTTGTGCTACCTCTTTGGAGCCAAACCATCCCCTAACCATTAACTCTTGTCAGCTACTGATTTATTATCCATCTCTAGAGTTTTGCATTATATAGAATAAACTTTAAATGAAGTCATAAAGCATGTACTCTTTTTATTTTGACTTCTTTCACTTAGCGTAATGTATTTGGGATTTACCTATATTGTCGCATGGATCAATAGTAGTTTGTTTCTTTTCAGTGCTAAATGGTATTCCATTGTAGGTGTGTACCACTGTTGGTTTATCCTAGGTATAGAACAGTTTGGAATCTTTCTAGGTTTTGCCTCATTTTATGTATTTTTTTAATATACTACCCATCTGCTAAACATTATTTTATATATATTCATTGTATAATAAAAACCATTCCAAATAAAGCAAAGAAAAGTTAATATTTGTCTTTGAAATGTATCAATAATTATAGAATTTATTTAAATCTTGATGAGGTATTGCATAACATAGTATATATTACTATTTTATAGGGGGAAACTATAAAGGATTGAAATCTGCCATAAGCATTTTGTGACTACATTGGTACCTTATTTTCATGGCTTACTGAAGCAAAAAATAGTATTTTCATCAATACTATCAAAACCATTTGGACATCCATATTGGCAAAAAAAAATTTCAACTTAAACATAAAGATTAACACAAAATGCATCATGTACCTAAATGTAAATTACGTAGATATAAAACTTTTAATAGAAAACATAAGAGGAAATATTCTTGAGCAGGAATTATGCAAAAAGTTCTTAGACATGATGCCAAAATTATAATTAATACATCCACACACACACAAACACACTTACTCTGAAAGATAAATTGAGCTTCATAAAACCTAAAACTTTTGTTCTGTTACAAATACTTTCACAAAACTCAAAAGATAAGCTATAGCCTGGAAGAAAGTAGTTGCACATCACATATATTTCAAGACTCACACTTAAGAAAATAATAAAATTCTAATTAGAAATAGGCAAAACAATTGAATAAACATTTCACCAAAGTTATAAAGAATATATCTAGATGACTGGTAAGATGGATATCTTCAGCATCATTAGTCAGTAGAGAAATACAAATTAAATTCATAAGAGATTATTACCTATAAAAAGGACAACAATTTATATAGACATATAGAGAGATAGATAGACACCCATACTGCAAAGTACTGGCAGGGTTGTGGAACAACTGCAATTTGCACATACTGTAGTTGGGGGGCAAAATGGCACAAGCACTCTGGAAAACTATTGCCGCTTCTTGTGTATTTATACTTATGACCGTATACTCCCATTTTTTTATATTTTCCTAGAGAAATAAAATCTTTTTTTTCAGTCAGAAGTCTGTAGGTGAATGTTTATAGCAATTCTATTTATAATCACTGAAAACTGGGAAACAAACCAACTGTTTTTCAATAGATGAATAGACATTTAAACTGTGGTACGTTTGTACAATGGAACATTACTCAGTCATAAAAGTAAACAAATTTTGAGATGAACAACACAAAAATTTGGATGAATCTCAATAGCCTTATGCTGAGTGAAAGGAAAAAGTTTTAAAATGTTACATATTATATGATTCTATTTATGTGATGTTCTGGAAGGGACAAAACTATTGTGATAGAGAAGAGATCAGTGTGTGCAAGGGTTTGGGTTTGGAAGGAGGGTGTAATTATGAACAGGAAGCATAAATAAGTTTTGGGGGCCACTGAAATGGTTGTATTTTGATTGAAGAGATAGTTATATGAATCTATAAATGTACTAAAATGTAGTAAACTTAGTACTACTAAACTGTCAGTGTTATTATGTAATAATAATATTAAAATTTTAGTCACAAAATATTTTCATGGGGCTGACTTGCGGGACTCCTCACGTATAGTTGCCATTATTGACAAATCCTTCTTCCTTCGTATTTTGTATTCCTTTGGGTTGGAACATCATACTGTTCTAGTTTTTCTCCCATCTCTTTTCTAAATATAATTTGTAGGTTTATCCTCCCATCTGTAATATTAAATGCCTGGGTTTTTCAGAGTTTAGTCCCATTTTTATTTTCCTTATCCCTCTTGTTTATGTATACTGCCAAAAATAGAAATAATTGTCAGTTTTGTATTTTGAGCCCAGATTTATTCTTCGTGCCTGATAGACCTATTCAACCACTGTGTTGTTTCACAGGCACTTTCATATGTAGCAAGTCCAAACTGAAGCCAAAAGCTTCTCCAACCCCTTCTTGAAAAGGCCTTGTCCGTTCTATTCCATCGTGTTCTTCGTCTGTGAATCTTCAACTCTATTATGCAAGTAAGAACTGAGAATTCACTCTTGAAATCTCTTTTTATATTATCTCCAATATATAATCCACCAATTATCAATGTTAAATATTTCTCTTAAATAGCTTCTGAGCTCATCTTTGCATCTCTAGCAGCACATCATCACTCACCTCGACTTCTGCAGTGGCTTCTTGAATGATCTTCCTGCAAGCACATATGCTTGCCTTTAGTCTCTTCCCAAACCCTAGTCACAGCAATTACTTCAAAATGTCCCCGCTCTAAAATCCTTTACTGGCTACCAATTTCTTTTTATCATATTCAATTCAGCCTTCTATAGACTTGGTGGCTTATAAACAAACCGACATAGACTGGTGGCTTATAAACAACAAAAAATTAATTTCTCGTGTCTCCTGAGGCTGGGATTTTTAGGCTAGAGTACCAGCAGATTCTGTATTTGTGAGGGCCTGCTTCCTGGTCTATAGGCAGTCATCTTTATTCTGTGTCCTCATGTTGTGGAAGGGGCAAAGAAGCTCTCTGGGGTCTCTTCCATGAGAGCACTAATCCCATTCATGAGGGTTCTAACCTCTGACATAATCACCTTCCCAAAGCCCCACCTCTTAATACCATCACCTTGAGGGTTAAAAATTCAACATATAAATTTTGGAGGGATGCAAACATTCAGACTACAGCATAGCATAAATATAAAATCTTTGGAGTCTTACTGTAGTTAGTGTCCATCTTGTTAACTCCCTGTTCACTTATGCCCACCATGGTGGCTTCGTCTCATGCCACATTTTTGCTCTTGCATGCTTTTCTAGCAAAATCTGCAGTCTTTCTGCACCCCTAAGTCATCAATTCTCCTACCTGTGTTTTTACTTTTCCCCAGATGTCTCATCTTCTATTTCATTTACCTAGTTAATACTTACTTATTTTAAATCTCAACCAAAATGCCTATCTTTCAGGGAAGTTTTCTAAACATCATTTTTTCATGATGCATGTGCACACACATGCACATTGTTATGGATGCCTCTTATTTCCTTCATACTGCTTATAGTATTTTTAAATTACACACTTATTTGTGTGATTAATATATTTTCTCCTTCTGGGCTGTAAATTTCAGAAGAGCAAGAGTTGTGACTAGGTTTGCATTTCTCTGTTAATACCAAGGTCTGAAAGAATGGTCAGCACACAGCCATTTAGTTAACATTGCCCAGATATCCCATTGCTTGTAGTAATGAGACAGCTATTGTGGGGAAGGATTGATCTGATCCATTTCCCACATTAGGAGAAAGTCATAGCAGCGCTTAATGCTGTTCCCCTTCTCCCAGTCTCCTACTCCATAGGTAAACTTTGCCAGCTGTTTGCCCTGGCTACCACACATAGGCCTTTGCACCACAGACTCAACCATGCCATGTCTTAGATCCAGCTCCAACTCCTTTGAGTCTGGTGAACAATTTGGTTTTAGCTGGAATACAATGTTTCTTTATGTGTGGTTATTCTCAATGTAATGAGCCCCTCATGCACTTTTGCATATTCTTTTTTTTTTTCTTGCAAAGAACAGTGTACATTTCTGGCATGTGTGTGAAAGACACCTGCTGTTGTTTTAATCATTCATGCCTATTTGTTCTTATTTTCATATTTCTTTGGGAAAGGAGTTAAAACATCACCTCTTCTTGACATCTTTAACCAGGGGTTCAATGTTGTGCATGTGTGTGTTTATGTAGGGAGTGAGGTGTGGATGAAATGCGTTATTGGTTGTGCTGTCCTTTAGTCTCCACTTAAAAGTTAAATATAAATTAAAAGTTAAAAGTTAAATATAAATAAATTAGGATATGAAAATATCACTTTTTTCCTCAGCAGATCTTAACTGTTTTTGCTTTTTTACATGCTCAACTATTCAGCTTACCATGGTATAAAGAGGGAAAGAATGTCCTTCCCACTCCTCAGCCCCTCAGGAAAACCTCTAAGTACTTTTAAAAAGCCCTAATGCCTGCCAGGCATGGTGGCTTACACCTGTAATCCCAGCACTTTGGGAGCCCAAGTTGGGCTGATCATGATTTCAAGAGTTTGCCGGCCATGGTGGTGCTCACCTGTAATCCCAGCTACTCAGGAGGCTGAGGCAGGAGAATCCTTGAACCTGCAGTGAGCCTAGATAATGCCACTGGGTGACAGAGCAAGACTCATTCTCAAAAAATAAAATAAAATAAAATAAAGCCCTAATACCAAACACATGCCTCTCCCTCCTTCAACATCCTTTTTTTCTAATTCAGTGAGCAATATCCTTTTTTCTAATTCAGTGAGCAGTCTTATGATTATTCCAAGTAGTCCAATACATAATAATACCTGATTAATCTTCAGAAAACACTGCTGTGATTATGTCACTTTCTTGATCAGAAACCATGCCTCTGACTCTGCATTGGCTGGAAGATAGTCACCAGGTTCTTGATATGTTGGTATGTAACTTTTCTACTCTCTCCGAAACTGAATGCTCACTCTCCAGAAAACTGCAATTGATATGCTCTGTCTGGAGATTTCCCCTTACCCATGTGTCTTGCTTGAAATTACCTTCCAGTATTTCTGGTAAATCCTTTATTGGCCTTCACTCTTTATGGCTTTCCACCACAGCCTACCCAAATCTGTTCTATGGTATCAGACTACTAAATCTTGGGTCTTTCTCTCACCATCCAAAATGAAGTGATATTTATGTCCTCTGAATGCCTAATGTGCTCACCACATTTTTAGTAATTAATCACTTACTTCAGGTTGCTTTCTATCCTAATGATACCTTCACTTCCATTTTAATCGATTTCTGATATTTAAGTTTTGTAATTGTGTCTTGAGTTCCCAAATGGATAGATCTTAAGCATTTAAAGAGAAAGAAATGCTTATATTTCTTGGTATCCTCAAATGCACCCACTGCAGTGCCTTTCCTGTTTATTATGTGTGCTCATTAATATTTTCATTTGATTTTATTTTTCTGAAATAGTTCCAGGCTTTGCAACTGTGTCTTGCAAAATAATTCCTGCTTTTTCAAGATGAGCCATGTCATCTTTGGAGCACAGTATAAAAAGTAGTAACTAAATTGAGGCATTAAACAATTGTGGCAAAAAGACGAGACAAGTGAAAACTGCAGAGAAAAGATCAGTGAGTATAGAACAAAAAGAAAAAAAAAAAGACAGAAAACCAAAATAGATAATTTATCTTATGTCATCATCTCTTGTCAATCAGCAGAAAAGAATTTTTGCTTGAGGGAGCTGTTATGGGGTATAGAGGAAAGTCAAATTTTCTGACCTCAAGGGAAGAAATAAAACAAAAGAATATGGAGACATGGCTTTTGCTTTTAAAGGTTGACCCTGATTTTTAGTCATTAATGGGATGTGGGATCTCTTGGACCAATTCCTGAATTGAACTTAGTGAAGATGTCATCAATCTATCTGTCTGTTACTGGCAAAGGCATTAGGACAAATTCAGCGCAAATGAAGAATAAGACAGATACCCTCTCAAAGGTTGAACTGAGTGATAATACTTGGAATTTTCCGGAATTAAGACATAAAGAAAAAATATCCTTTTGAGTTTTGCATGAATTTGTCCTCACTTTATTTGGACATATAATTATTTTCTCCCTCTTTGTTACCTCTTTGTCTCTTAGCTCTTGAGAGTAACATTATGCAATTTGATTCAAAATTGTATCAGTCTCCATTACCAGCAAACACCCCCGTATATTTTCAGAGCACTCAGTCTAATAGCCTGCTAATGCAAAAAAAGTAGGAACAATACCAAGAATAAACAGCCAATAATATACATGTAGAATGATGTATATGGCTAAAATCAGTGTTTTAATATGACAAATTTTAAAAATTCCAACCCATTCCTTGACATTTTCAGTCCTAATGTTCTTTTTCAGTTACAATAATTTAATCCTTTTAAACATGTCTCTTCCCCTTTCATTTGATTCATTTTAGCTGAAAGAATTGAGGCTAGTTTCAAATCATAGCACAAAATATTAAATGCAAATGTTAGCAGCTGATTAAAAATAGTAGGTTTGTTCAATAAAAATAGAACTTAGCTTAAAAATATAAAGTGATCTTTTCAAATCATTGATATGGTAATGTTTTAACAATAAGCAACACAGAGTGCCTCTTCTCTGAAGGCATATAGAAGCTAAAATACCTTATTTTTTTTCTATTATATTTTGGTTTCTCTTTGTGTGCTCCTCCCAATTTTCCCAAACTCCCTCAACTCCTTACACACACACACACACACACACACACACACACACACACACACACACTATTCTTCTTCATTTGTTTTCTCAGCTTGAAAAAGATACTGGAAAGGAACAGCCAGCCAGCCCCTTCTTAAGGGTTTGTGAGTATAGATGGGGCACAGGTAAGAACATGTCCTTACCCATGTGCATAAATGCCTTCAGCCTCACGAGTCAATGGTACATTTTTATTTCTTTGACGAATAACAAAGTGTCCAATGTACATTGATTCTTCATGTCCACATTCCTGCAGCAGTCTTCCTAACTACTTGCTTGATTCTCTATGATCAGCAGACTTCCTGGGCTAAATGGATAGTGCGTACACACAACCTTAAAACAGCCACTAGAAATAAATACAGAAAAGGCTGTAGGGAGATGCTAAAAGGCCCATGAACTCCATCAGCCTTGAGAACCATTATTTTGCCCTAGGGTTTCCCAGGATATCATTATACAGTAAGTACAACCCATAAAGTCTTATTGATCATCACATTGCTTTCTTGTGAGCCCTGATTATCTTTGATGAAAGTGCAGTCTGGCAATCAAATTCCCCAGAGAGATTGGGTGTTATTTTTGAATCCAAAGCTTCAAGGATACTTAATAAAAATATTTACTTTTCTATCTTCTAGTTGTTGCTATCTATGTCTTTATAAATTGAAAATGGCCGATCTTAATAAGTCCCAACGTTTTTATTTTCTTGACCCTTTTCCCTGTCTCTTTTACCTTGCATGACTTTTATTTTTCATACAGAAATGTGATATGCAGAACTGCCTACAGCATTTTCTGCAAACTTCCCCTTTACCTTCCAATGTAAAATGACAAAACTGAAGATTAAAATATAAATAATGGGAGATTTCAATTTTTCCATTATTCCAGAAATGAAGTATAATACTTTGAGCATTTCTGAAGTTTGAGAACACTTAAGATCAATCCAGCTATGAGACAAGTAGGATCTATATAGGAAAAAGAAATCTTGTAGCTGTGTGAGTACTATTTAGAGGTTATTAAACAATAGCAGTATCCAAACCCTTGAATAAGAGCTAGAATAAAAAAAATCTTTTTGTAATTAAAAATGAGTTTTAACTTATTATAATTGGTATAGATGTTTATATTCTCAAAGCAATAAGGTATATTTCAGAATCTGATATTGAAGGCTATGCCTACATATCAAGAGCTACACAAAGCAATCATCTTACCTAATTTTAGTCTGTCCTTGACCTTCTAGGTAGCACCTGTCAGAAGGCTTGATTTTGCACTTATTTGACACTCCAGTGTGACCTTTATCTACCATCCTCTTTCTCTTGTTTTTGTCTGGGGTATTCTTTATCCTCAGTGCTTTCTTGCTAACTGTATAGTTGCCATACCATAATGATTTGAGGGATGCAAATATTTACCATATATGGTTTCTGCTCTGGAGACATTCCCAACCTGGTGGAAAGGTTACAAAACAAGAAATGACTGTACATTGTGATTTGTAAAATAATGGAGACATGCCCAAGATTCTGTGAGAATATAAAAGAGAGGAATCTAACTCAGCCTAAAGGACTAAGGAGTAAAATAGTAAGAAAAAGAAAAAGGTTTTCTTGAGTTCTTTTTTGAATAACAATTCAGAGTTAGGCATGTGGAAGACAAAATGCCTTTGTTCTTGGCAGAGAGAGTGGCATAAGCAATAATTAGAGAGACAACAAACAAAATGCAGTTGCAGTTGGTAAGGAAATACAAGTAACTGGAGCAACAAAACAAATTTCTTTTTCTTTTTTTTTTGAGACAGGGTCTCACTTTGCCACCCAGGCTGAAGTGCAGTGGAGCAATCATAACCCACTGCAACCTCAAATCCTGGACTTAAGTAATCTTCCTACCTTAGCTTCCCAAGTACCTGGGATTACAGGTGTTTACCATCATGCCTGGAAAGTTTTTTAAAAAAATTTTGTAGAGGCAAGCTCTCACTATGTTGCCTAGGTTAGTCTTAAACTCCTGGACCAGCGCCTTCAGCATCCTGAGAAATTGTTAGAAATGCCAATTACTAAAGCACATCTCATTCCGACTCAGTGGACTGAGAAATCTGTGTTCTAACAAGCCTTGAAGTGATTCTGATATGCACTAAAGTTTGAGAAACACTGAGATAGAAATCAAGCATTATCCAAGGTGTGGGCTGAGATGTGAACTGGAGAGTGTTTTACATCATGATCAGAATACTGACTTCAACCTAGTAATCACTAGGTATTACTGAATGATTTTAATAATGGGTGTTCCATAGCTAGATTTGAAGTTTCAAGACAAAATTTTGGGGGCAGCCCCCAAAAAATACGTTATTATCTTGTTTATTTTCAGTTTGATAATCTTAAAAGGTAAACATTTCTCTGATTAGAGATTTTTGTTCATGAATATCTAACTCAAGCCTCCCAGCAGAAGCTATTGCTGAGATACAGTGAAATCTTGCTGTTCCTGCTTATCATTTTTGTGAGAAAAAATTCAAAGAGCAAATGAGTATAAGCTAAGACTTTGCCCAAATGTTTATGTGTTAACAACACAATATAAAAAACTTATCTGCCATTTAAAATAATGTGTAAAATTTATCTGAACTAGTGAGCTAGATTTTGAAGCATTTTCTTCCTACCAATTAAAGCAGGATATTTTCACCAGGTTTTTTAAATAATAAAATTTATTCAATGAATTTCTATATGATATAGCTTTATTATTTTTGTGTTGCTTGGAGACTGTTTTAAGTACTCAAATATGGTCAATATAGATTGTTGAAGTTTATCTACAGATAAAATAGTAAATTTTACCACAAGGTAAGCAGTGGTAGAAAAAAAATGCACATTCTTTTATATCAAAATTAAAAAGCCTCTCAATAAACTAGGTATCAATGGAGCAGACCTCAAAATAATAAAAGCTATTTAAGACAAACCCACAGCCACTATCATACTGAATGGGCAAAAACTGTAAGCATTCCCTTTGAAATCTGGCACTAGACAAGAATGCCCTCTGTCATCTCTCCTATTCAATATAGTATTGGAAGTTCTAGCCAGAGCAACCAGGCAAGAAAAAGAAATAAAGATATTCAATTAGGAAAAGAGGAAGTCAAATTGTCTTTATTTGTAGATGACATGATTGTATATTTAGAAGACCTCATCGTCTCAGCCCAAAACTCCTTAAACTGATAGGCAACTTCAGCAAAGTCTCAGGATACCAAATCAATGTGCAAAACTTACAAGCATTCCTATACATGAGTAACAGACTTAAAAAGAGCCAAATCAAGAAAGAACTGCTATTAACAATTGCTACAAAGAGAATAAAATACCTGGGAATACAACTAACAAAGGATGTAAAGGAATTCTTCAAGGAGAACTACAAACCACTGCTCAAGGAAATAAGAGAGGACACAAACAGATGGACAAATATTCCATGCTCATGGTTAGGAAGAATCAATACTGTGAAAATGGCCATACTTCCCAAAGTAATTTATAGATTCAACACTATCCCCATCAAGCTACCTGTGACCCTCTTTACAGAACTGGGAAAAACCACCTTAAACTTTATGTGGAACCAAAAGGGAGTGTGCATAGCCAAGGCAATCCTAACCAAAAAGAACAAAGCTGGAGGCATCACGCTACCTGACATCCAACTATACTACAAGGCTACAGTAAACAAAATAGCGTGGTACTGGTACCAAAACAGAGATGTAGACCAATGGAACAGAACAGAGGCCTCAGAAGCAGTGCCACACATATACAACCATCTGATCATTGATAAACCTGACAAAAGCAATTGGGAAAGGATTCCTGTTTAATAAACGGTGTTAGGAGAACTGGCTAGCCATGTGCAGAAAGCAGAATCTGGACCCCTTTCTGACACCTTACACTAAAAACTCCAGATGTGTTAAAGGCTTAAACATAAGACTTAACACCATAAAAACCCTAGAAGAAAACCTAGGCAAAACCATTCAGAACATAGGCATAGGAAAGGACTTCATGACTAAAACACCAAAAGCATTGGCAACAAAAGCCAAAATAGACAAATTGGATCTAGTTAAACTTCAGAGCTTCTGCACAGCAAAAGAAACAATCATTAGAGTGAACTGGCAACCAACAGAATGGGAAAAAATTTTTGCAATCCACCTATCTGACAAAGGACTTATATCCAGAATTAACAAAGTACTAAAACAGACTTACAAGAAAAAAAAACAAACAAACCCATTCAAAAGTGGGCAAGTACAGACACTTCAAAAGAAGACATATATGAGGCCAACAAACATATAAAAAATGCTCTTTATAACTTGTCATTAGAAAAATGCAAATCAACTACATTGAGATACCATCTGATGCCAGTTAGAATGGCAATCATTAAAAAATCTGGAAACAACAGACGCTAGAGAGGATGTGAAAAAATAGGAACACTTTTACACTGTTGGTGGGAGTGTAAATTAGTTCAACCATTGTGGAAGAGAGTGTGGCAGTTCCTCAAGGCCTTAGAAATAGAAATTCCATTTGACCCAGCAATCCTATTACTGGGTATATATCCAAAGGATTATAAATTATTCTTGTATAAAGACACATGCACTGGTCTGTTCATTGCAGCATTGTTTACAATAGCAAAGACCTGGAACCAACCCAAATGCCCATCGATGATAAACTGGACAGGGAATTGTGGCACATATACACCATGGAATACTGTGCAGCCATAAAAAACGATGAGTTTCTGTCCTTTTTAGGGACATGGATGAACCTGGAAACCATCATTCTCAGCAGACTGACAGAAGAATAGAAAATCAAACAGTGCATGTTCTCACTCATAGGTGGGTGTTGAACGATGAGAACACGGACACAGGGAGAGAAGCATCACACACTGGGGTCTGTTGGGGGGGACTAAGGGAGGGGCAGTGGGGAGTAGCGAGTTGGGGAGGGATAACATGGGGAGAAATGCCTGATATAGGCAATGGGGATAGAGGCAGCAAACCACGTTGCTATGTATGTACCTATACAACAATATCCTGCATGTTCTTCACATGTACTCCAGAACCTGAAGTGCAATAAAATATATTTTTTTTAAAAATCAAAAAGCAAGGAAATTGTTTTATTACTTTATAGATAAAAATGCGTATTTAATGTGAGAGGCTTTATTTAAGTGAATTCTTAATCCTTTGTTAGCATCCAATGAAAAAATTACCATTTCATGAAATTTCTTTATATAGTTTATTTTTGTCTGTCTTTTTATCTTAAATGTATCTATGACTAATATAAATGAGATTTTCATCTTTATTAATCCACATTTCAATACCAATAATTACGTGGTTAGCCGTTTCTTTCATTTATATTTTTTGCTGCTGTGGTAAAAATCAAAGCACACTGGAAATGAAAATGAGTAACAACTGACATCAAGTCAGCTATGTGAATTTTTACAAAATTTTATTTCCTAAAAGTCACTTTCAGATACTAGTCTGTTACAAGTAACAAAACAGTTTACATTTCCATGCCTACTCTGAAACTGACTTTAGGCTGCTGTCTTAATTGAGGTACCTAGGAGTACCATTCTTTAATCAGCTTAATCCATTCAAAATGAAAAATTTATGAAGGGACTTCTTTATGGAATTCAATTTTCTATGTTGGTCTTTGGTTATTTAATGTATATAATGTATATAAGCCAAACAACAATGTTTGTTAAAATCCTCTATGATTATTCATAATTGCATTAATATACTTAAATACAATGGGCTTAGAAACTTAGCTATTTCCAGTATTATCTTTAAAAACTTTTATTCACATTTATACTCAAAATCACTTAACTTTTTAAATTATGATTCACAACAAGATGTTCTGTTTTAATCTATGTACAGAATAGAACCAATGGGAAAATTGCAATGCAATGTTGATTTATATTTTAAATAGCATAATGATAATAGTATACAAACATTAGTAGAATGCTTTATACATATTATCTTGTTTAATCCTCACCGTTGTACAGATAATTAAATATAATTCCGCTTTGTAAATAAAATCACTATGGCTGTGATAATTTAGTCTGTTTGCTCATGGTCTTATTGGTAATAGGAGGGAAATTTTAGACTTAACTCAGATTTCCAATTTCCTGGGCCCATGCTCACCTCATTCTGCAACAATTCAATATAGCATAATTCAACTGTTGTACTTGTCTATTGCAAAGTAACATTTAACAAAACTTTCAACCAGATGTTTCCAATGTATTAGCAGCATATTTGTGAGGTTTTGGTATAGGGGTGTCAGCACTGTATTGAAGTGATTGAATGTCATTTTTAGATAGCTGTACATTTCCAAGAGCAATTCTGGGTATGAATGACCTTTTATGAAGAGCCTTCTAGTCTTACCCTTGCATCTGACATAATTGATGAACATGGAAACATATTGTGAGGACATATTTCTTAATTCTCAGGGCTTATTAACTCCTATAGCTGGGTTAAAAGTAACATAAAAATGTATGATTGTCAACACATTATATGAGAAAAAATACTTTGAAATAATTCTCCATAATCTCTTGTTTCATCTATATTTTGCTCTCCCTGCTAACCAATATCATAGCATTATATACAGATAGTGACAATTTATACACACACATATGCATATACAAGCACATATATCTCTTTTCTCTCTCTTTATTCACATACAGAGATATACACATACATACACACACAAACATTTATATCTATAGACATAGATGTAGGTATACATAGACAGATGATTTACTTCCTTAGTCCTACAGCATATTTGTTTATTTCTGCTTAGTACAAAGAGCAGCAAAAATTTTGGAGTGAAATAACCCTGGAATAAATCTTAAACCATGCCCTGCATACTGGTGATTTAACTTTTGGTAAATTAACATTACACAGTTTACTCTTTTATAAACTGAGGCAATAATGCCTTCCTGTGGTGTTGTGAAAGTTGGTAAAATACTGTACTTTTAAAACTAACATGGTATATCTTAAATGGTAAGCAATCAATAAATGATAGTCATAATGGAGCAGCTAATATTATTTTATTACAAGATTATTGGAATTGCAATATTTTGACATTACTTTGTTGGATTCATTCCCTTTGCTACAGAGCAGACTAGCATGACTTTGTGCTGTCCTTGTCACATACCTAGCCTCTCACCTGCCCCTCCTCGAGTCATGCCTGGTGGAAAGATCTGCTAATGTTCCAGTTCTCTAAACAGGCTCATTTGAAAAGTAGGCTGCAGCAGGAGGAACAGAATGATGGAGAGGAGACTAAGCACAGATTTATACCTGCTGTGCCAACACCTTAGGGCCATCCTAAGGAGCTTTTCTACTGAGTTTGGAATGTGCAGTTGGCATGGCAATATGAAAAGGCAACGAGGGGGATTTGCCAGAGAGAAAAGGGCTGCAAATCAGCAGATCAAGTTTTCCCGGCATGTTTCAAAGAAACTCATAGAAGAGAAGGCCATGCTTACCTGCCCTTGTCTAGGATGGGGACTGAAATCGTATGTGGTATAGGTGGTATAAGAGAACAGTGAACAAAATATAGTGATGCTTAACAGAGAGTTTATAAAGGATATATGTATATTGTAGCAGTTAAAGCTGAAGTAATATGTTCACAAAGAAGAACTGATGCTGATTACTTACTCATAAATCATAAACAGGTTTAGGCCTAGCCTAGAGCATGGGGAACTGGTGGTGCACAGAGACAGAAATAGTAATTAGCAACAAGGTTGGCAGCAGCAAAGTTTAAAAAAGTTAAGTAATTAAAAGTGGTAGAGCTAAGAAGAGTTTTTTTCAAGGGCAGGTGGGGAAGTCTTCTATGCTTTGAAAGTGAGCCTGTAGAAAGCATCCACCACATTTCCTGGACTATGGTCTGTTTGGTCGTAATCAGAGCACTTGTAGGAAACAGGTGACTCTTGCTCAGTAGTTTTATGAGTAGCCACTTCAAATTCTTAGGAAGCAAGATTAGCAGTTATCAGAAGATTCCTGAATATTTCCCATAGGATTCTCTCTCTAGGTAGCCATAGGTATACAAGGCATCACTCAGGACAGACACTGACTTACCTTCTCTGGTATTAGAAACTGCAGCAGCAATAATTTCCACAGAATATAAAAAACATAGAAAGGGTGTATAGAATACGCAATCATAGCAAGTATTTCACATATTTCTGTCCTACATTTTAAACATTTTCTAATATTTCATTCTGTAATTTCTTCAGTAGCAAAGTAATCATATATGCAGGCTAACACAGAATAAGTTATAAAATCACTGTGATGGCATTGGCCCTTGGGGTTATATTTCAGTGGGCTCTGCTATATTGTGAGTGAAATTGGTACTTGGACATTTTTTGATAGTCTTAGGTTTATGAACAAACTATTTGCTCATTTGTACCTGGGGAGCAAACAAAACATTGTTTTTCTCTGCCCTCCAACTTAACGATGTCCTTCAGCACATTTGATGTAATTGTGATTTTTACAAGCAGTGTATAAAGGCTATTGTGATAATGTGACATTCTCTGCATACCAGTGCCCAGCTCCAGGAAGTTTTTGGAATAGCTATCATAATAATTGGTCAGTAGTTCTTCATTGTTAGTAGCACTTTCTTATACATCATCTCATTTAATAATGTGTAGTAGAGGCAGGGCAGATCTCTATATCCTCATTTGGGAGATGAGAAAATATAGTTTTAGAGAATGTAATTAATTTGCTCAAAATTACACAGCTTGTGAGTGACAGAATTAAAACTAGAACTTAGATATTCTCTTTTCTATTTTAGTAGTCTCTCTGATAGTTTATTGCCTATCAGAGAGCAATACTATGCTAATTTTTACACAATGCACAGAATAAAATATTTTACTAAATTTAAAGTCCTAAACAGTTTAGAGGTTACAATGAAGCCATGAAAAGCAGATTTGCAAAGAAATAAAGTGCTGATTGTTTGATTCAGTTAACACAAGTAAAAAGAGTGGGAAAAATAGTAAATTTAAATGTTCATTTTTTAATAAATATATGTTGTTTAATAAGGTATATGGAGTCATTAACATGAGGTTATACCACAGGAAGTTTTGTAAAATAGGAAAGAAAATTTGAATGAAATAGAAGATGGGGAGGAGGTAAAGAAGGGAGATGAAATGGTGGAAGGAAAGAAATAAAATAATTGCTGCATGTTTATTTTGTGATACGTAGTTCTGCATACAATATTACATATAGTAAGGAGAGTTACAGTCAGCAAGGGCTAATTTAGGCAGAGAGATTAGGGGACCTTTCAGGCAAGTAAGTTATAATTGGCCTGACATAGTGGTGGCTATGGATGAGACAGGTGTGGAATTCATTAAAGAGATTGCTTTAATGGGATGGAGAAGTTACGATAACAATTAGGAGGAAACAAGATTGCATTAATTAATGTAAAGTTGTACTTGATAAGTTTCTCAAAATTTATAAAAAACAGTTATTTATTGGATAAACATATTTTCTTGTTGTCTGCTCAGTATTTATTTCCCCCTTACTCTACTTTCATTACCTTAATGTAAGAGTGGAAAATAGCCCCTTTCTTATTATTCACATTAGTAGAGTGAAACTCGCCATATTCCTGATTGTACTCTAAGGGCTATGTATATAACCTCATCCTGGACTCTTCAAAGGATGCCCCAAGCTACGTAAATGAGTATCCTGTCTGAGACCTTTCCTTTAACTGATAAATGCGGTGAGTTATCACAAGAATTGTTAAACTGGTAGAATGTTAGACATGGATTAATTCTAAACATATTGGTCATCTCATGATGAAATCGTTCCTTAGAAAGAAGTCAAAACAGAAGATAGCAGATAATAGACGTGAAAAGACACAGTTTTGTGATGTTGTGATTTGAACACACAGATAAAGCTGTACATGGAGTCAGATGCCCTGACCTCTTCAGTTGTGTGAATTGATGAATGTTAAAACTTCACTTAAATAACAACAACAAAAAAACCCCAAAACACTAAGTTTCAGATTGTAGCCAAATGGTTTAGACTAATACAAATTCCCACTTAATGTTTTAAAGTATCTGACAGAAAGTTTATGTGGGTTTTTATGGGTTGGAATAATTGATGGAAACATTGTGGTGTATCTTTTCTTGGTAGTTTGCAAAATGTATCGGAGTAGATAGCAAGTTAATATTGAAATGTTTTATACTAGATCTGATGAAAGCATGGAGATTTGTAATGAAATTGAAGAGGTAAGGTTGGATATGAATAATGTTTAGTGATGAACTAGATATGAAGTTACAGAGAAAAAGGAATTTAAAGATTTGGAAGAATCACGTTACACTGAAAAAAGAGGGGAAATTAAGAAATAGGGTTGAATCATTTTGGTAAGTAATATCCCTAAATTCCTTTAAAATTAATAAATTCTCTATAAACAATTATGCCTTGCCCAACTATAAATTTTAGTGCCCAGAATTCAAAATACTACATTAATTACATCTATCTCCTTTTGTTGTACAGCTTTATGTTGCCTACAAAATAAAATAGATCCAACAAATCAGTAAATTGAAATATTCTTCTTTTCTTTTTTTATCCTTTAAGAATTGATATATTTGCCACAAGAAATGTATGTAAGTTATATGTAAATTTTCTTTTTTTAAACTTGTACTTTAAGTTCTGGGGTAGTCTTGCAGGATTGTTGCATAGGTGCACACAGCCATTGTGGTTTGCTGTCTTCATCCCCCATCACCTACATCAGGCATTTCTCCCAGTGTTATCCCTTCCCAACATCCCTGCCCCACACTGTCCCTTCCATTGCCCCCAACCCCCCAACAGACCCCAGTGTATGATATTCCCCTCCCTGTGTCTCAATGTTAAACACCTGCCTATGAGTGAGAACATGCGGTGTTTGGTTTTCTGTTCTTTTGTCAGTTTGCTGAGAATTATGGTTTCCAGATTCATCCATGTCCCTACAAAGGACACTAACTCATAGTTTTTTTATGGCTGCATAGTATTCCATGGTGTATATGTGCCACATTTTCTTCATCTGGTCTATCATTCATGGACATTTGTGTTGGTTCCAGGTCTTTGCTATTGTAAACAGTGCTGCAGTGAACATAGGCGTGCATTTGTCTTTATAATAGAAAGATTTATAGTCCTTTGGGTATATGCCCAGTAATGAGATTGCTGGGTCAAATGGAATTTCTATTTCTAGATCCTTGAGGAAATGCCAGAATGTTTTCCACAATGACTGAACTAATTTACACTACCACAAACAGTGTAAAAGTGTTCCTATTTCTCCACATTCTCTCCAACATCTGTTGTCTCCAGATTTTTTAATGATTGCCATTCTAACTGGCATGAGATGGTATCTCAACATAGTTTTGATTTGCATTTCTCTAATAACCAGTGATGATGAACATTTTTTCCATCTGTTTATGGCCTTATATATGTCTTCTTTTGCAAAGTGTCTGTTCATACCCTTCACCCACTTTTGAATGGGCTTGTTTTTTTTTTTTTTTTCTTGTAAATCTGTTTTAGTTCTTTTTAGATTCTGGATATTAGCCCTTTGACAGATGGGTAGATTGCAAAAATTTTCTCCCATTCTGTTGGTTGCCAGTTCACTATCACTAATGATAGTTTGTTTTGCTCTACAGAAGTTCTGGAGTTTATTAGATCTCATTTGTCTATTTTGGCTTTCGTTGCCAATGCTTTTGATGATTTAGTCATAAAGTCCTTGCCTATGCCTATGTCCTGAATGGTTTGCATAGGTTTCCTTCTAGGGTATTTATGGTGTTAGGTTTTATGTTTAAATCTTTAATCCATCTGGAGTTAATTTTAGTGTAAGGTGTCAGGAATGGGTCCAGCTTTTTCTTTCCGCACAAAGCTAGCAAGTTTTCCCAACACCATTTAGTAAACAGGGAATCCCTTCCCCATTGCTTGTTTTTGTCAGGTTTTTCAAAGATCAGATGGTTATGGATGTGTGGCATTGATTCAGAGGCCTCTGTTCTGTTCCACTGGTCTATATCTCTGTTTTGATACCAGTACCATGCTGTTTTGATTACTGTAGCCTTGTAGTATAGTTTGAAGTCAGTGAGCATGATGCATTGAGCTTCGTTCTTTTTGCTTAGGATTGTCTTAGCTATGCGGGCTATCTTTTGGTTCCATATAAAATTTAAAGTGTTTTTTTTTCCAGTTCTGTGAAGAAGGTAAATGGTGGCTTGATGGGAAGAGCATTGAATCTATAAATTGCTTTGGGCAGTATGGCCATTTTTACAATATTGATTCTTCCTAACCATGAGCATGGAATGTTTTTCCATCTGTTTGTGTCCTCTCTTATTTCCTTGAGTGGTGGTTTGTAGTTCTCCTTGAAGAGGTCTTCTATATCCTTTGTAAGTTGTATTTCTAAGTATTTATTCTCTTTATAGTAATTGTGAATGGGAATTCACTCTTGATTTGGCTCTCTGTTATTGGTGTATAGGAATGCTTGTGATTTCTGCACATTGATTTGGTATCCTGAGACTTTGCTGAAGTTGCTTATCAGTTTAAGGAGATTTTGGGCTAAGGCAATGGGGTCTTCTAAATATACAATCATGTTGTCTGCAAATAAAGACCATTTGACTTCCTATTTTCCTAACTGAATACCCTTTATTTCTTTTTCTTGCCTGATTGCTCTGGCTAGAACTTCCAATACTATATTGAATAGGAGTGATGAGAGACAGCATCCTAGTCTAGTGTCAGATTTCAAAGGGAATGCTTCCAGTTTTTGCCCAGTTAGTATGATATTGGCTGTGGGTTTCCTTCAATAAGCTTTTATTATTTTGAGATAGGTTCCATTGATACCAAGTTTATTGAGGTTTTTTACCATAAAGGGCTGTTGAATTTTGTCAAAGGCCTTCTCTGCATCTATTGAGATAATCATGTGATTTTTGTCTTTGTTTCTGTTTATGTGATGGATTATGTTCCTAGACTTGTGTACGTTGAACCAGCTTTGCATCCCTGGGTTGAAGCCTACTTGATTATGATGGATAAGTTTTCAATGTGCTGTTGCATTCAATTTGTTAGTATTTTATTGAAGATTTTGCATCTATGTTCATCATGGATATTGGTCTGAAGCGTTTTTGTTTGTTTGTTTGTTTTTTGTTTTTTTTTTTTTTGTATTTGAGTCTCTGCCGTGTTTTGGTATCAGAATAATATTGGTTTCATAAAATGAGTTAGGGAGGATTCTCTATTTTTGTATTGTTTGGAATAGTTTCAGAAGGAGGGGTACCAGATCCTCTTTGTATGTCTGCTAGAATTCAGTTGTGAACCATCTGGACCTGGACTTTTTTTGGTTGGTAGGCTATTAATTGCTGCCTCAACTTCAGCTCTTGTTATTGGTCTATTCAAAGTTTCAACTTCTTCCTGGTTTAGTCTGGGGAGGGTGCAAGTGTCCAGGAATTTATCTATGTCTTCCAGATTTACAGGTTTATGCGCATAGAGTTGTTTGTACAATTCTCTCATGGTAGTTGGTATTTTTGTGGAATCAGTGGTGATATCCCCTTTATCATTTTTATTCAGTTTTATTGCATTTATTTAATTCTTGTCTCTTTTAGTCATTTTGATAGCAATCTATTTTGTTGATTTTTTCAAAAAACTATCTTCTGGATTTACTGATTTTTTTGAAGAGTTTTTTTATGTCCCTCTCTCCTTCAGTTCTGCTCTGATCTTAGTTATTTCTTGTCTTCTGCTAGCTTTTGAGTTTTTTTGATTTTGTTCCTCTAGCTCTTCCAATTTTGATGTGAGGTTATGTATTTTAGACTTTTCCTCACTTCTCATGTGGGTGTTTATTGCTATATATTTCCCTCTAGACACTGCTTTAAATGTGTCCCAGAGATTCTGTGTATGTTGTATCTTTGTTCTCATTAGTTTTGCAGAATATCTTTATTTCTGCCTTCATTTCATTGCTTATCCAGTCGACATTCAGGAGCCAGTTGTTCAATTTTTATGAAGTCATGCGGTTTTTAGTTTTCTATTGAGCTTCTAAATCCTGAGTTCTAATTTGTTTCCACTGTGATGTGAGAGACTTTTTGTTATGATTTTCATTCTTTCTCATTTTCTGAGGAGTCATTTACTTCAATTATGTGGTCAATTTTAGAGTAGGTGCGATGTGGTACTGAGAAGAATGTATATTCTGTAGATTTGGGGTGGAGAGTTCTGTAGATGTCTATTAGGTCCACTTCGTCCAGATCTGAGTTCAAATCCTGGATATCCTTCTCAATTTTCTGTCTCATTGATCTGTCTGATATTGACAGTGGAGTGTTAAAGTCTCCACTATTAATGTGCAGGAGTCTAAGTCTCTTTGGAGGCCATTAAGAACTCGATGTATGTATCTGGGTACTCCTGAATTAGGTGCATATATATTTAGGATAGTTAGCTCTTCTGTTTCATTGATCATTTTACTGTTATGTAATGCCCTTCTTTGTCTCTTTTGATCTTTGTTGATTTAAAGTCTGCTTTAGCAGATACTAGGATTGCAACCCCTGCTTTCTTTTTGCTCTCCATTTGCTTGGTAAATCTTCCATTCCTTTATTTTGAGTCTATGTGTGTCTTTGCATGTGAGTTGGGTCTCCTGAATACAGCACACCGACACGTCTTGACTTTTTGTCAAGTTTGCCAGTATGTGTCTTTTAATTGGGGCAAATTAGGTCATTTACATTTAAAGTTGATATTATTATATGTGTATTTGATCCTGCCATTTGTTACTGGCTGGCTGTTTTGCCTGTTAGTTGACACAGTTTCTTCATTATGTCATAGGTCTTTAACATTTGGTTTGTTTTGGGAGTGGCTGGTACTGGGTGTTCTTCTGTGTTTACTGCTTCCTTCATGAGCCCTTGTAAGGCAGGTCTGGTGAGGATGAAATCTCTCAGTAATTGCTTTTCTGCAAAGGATTTTCTCCTTCACTTATGAAACTTAGTTTGACTGGATATGAAATTCTGGGTTGAATATTTGCCCGTCTCTTCTGGTTGTTGAGTTTCTGCTGAGAGATCCACTGTGAGTCTGATGGGCTTCCCTTTGTGGGTGACTTCCCTTTCTCTCTGGCTGCCCTTAACATTTTTTTCCTTCATTTAAACCCTGGTGAATCTGTTGATTATGTGCCTTGGAGTTGCTCTTCTTAAGTAGTATCTTTGTGGTGTTCTCTGTGTTTCCTACATTTGAATGTTGGCTTCCTTGCTAGGTTGGGAAAGTTCTCCTGGATAATATCCTGAAGAGTGTTTTTCAGCTTGGATTCTTTCTCTCCATCATCTTTAGGTACATTGATCAAGTGTAGATAAGGTCTTTTCACATAATCCCATATTTCTTGGAGGTTTTGTTCATTTCTTTTCACTCTTTTTTTCTAATCTTGCCTTCTCATTTTATTTCATTGAGTTAATCTTCAATCTCTGATATCCTTTCTTCTGCTTGATAAATTCAGCTATTGAAACTTGTGTATGCTTCACGAAGGTCTCATTGCTATATTTTTTAACTCCTTCAAGTCGTTTATGTTATTCTCTAAGCTGGTTATTCCAGTTAGTATTCATCTAACATTTTTTCAAGTTTTTAGTTTCTTTACATTGTATTAGAACATGTTCCTTTAGCTCAGAGAAGTTTGTTATTACCCACCTTCTGAAGCCTGCTTCTGTCAATTCATCAGACTCATTCTCCATCCTGTTTTGTTCTCTTGCTGGTGAGGAGTTGTGATTCCTTGGAGGAGGAGAAGCCTCTGGTCTTTTATGATTCATTCTTTTTGTGCTGTTTTCTTCCCATCTTCGTGGATTTATCTACTTTTGATTTTTGAAGTTGGTGATTTTGGATGATGTCTCTAAGTGGATGTCCTTTCTGTTGATGTTGAAGCTATTTCTTTTTTTCTTTAGTTTTCCTTCTAACAGTCAGGCCCCTCTGCTGTGTGAGGCTTTTTTTTTTTTTTTTTTTTTTTTTTTTTTTTTTTTTAGTTCTACAGGGATTAGGGAGCTGCTTGAAGAAGCAGTCTCTCCCTTATCTGCCTTCAGAGGCAACAAGGCACTTCTGGGCTGCCTTGGACTCAGCCCAGCTGCTGTGTAGGCTTCCTTTGGCTTTTGTTTACATAGGTGAGATTAGACCCACCTTCACAATGGTGGATGCCCTTCTCCCCACCAAGCTCGATTGTCTGGGGTCGAGCTGGAACTGATGTGCTGGCTGTGAAACTCTCAAGTGAGAGGGTTTCAGTTTGCTGGTTTTGTGGGGGTGGGATCTGCCAATCTGTATCACCTGTCTCCCTGCTTTCGGCTCTCCCTTTTTCTGGGAGGCAGGTAGATCTGTTCCACAGATGCTCTCAGTACTAGCCAAAACCTCTGCCCAGTTCTGTGCTGACAACTTGAGGCGCCAGGCCTCCAGGAGCTGTTGCTGAGATCTGCATGCTGCGTTCTCCCAGAATGTGGATTGCAAAGGGCATGGGAGAAGTGCAGTACCTGAACCAGAGTGCCGAGGGGTTAAAGTCCCTGATTCTCCGGTTCCTTGCACTTCCTTGCTACCCCGGTGGGGTAGAGCCTTTTCCTGCCTCGGTTTTCCCTCCCTGGGCTACACCCACTGTCCAACCATTCCCATTGAAATGAACCTGGTACTCAGTTGGAAATGTGGAGCTTACTCATTTTCTGCATCTTTCTCACTGGAAGCAGCACTCTGGAGCTGTTCCTATTCAGTCATCATGACGGAAGTCAGACATGTAACTTTTCAGTCACAAACTTATAAAAATCAAAGCTTGGATTCTTTGATTCTTGGATTCTTGGATTTTTTGATTCCTCCCCACCTATGGAGGTGGGGAGGGGTCTAAAAATAAGATAAATAAAATAAAATAAAACTTATGAAACCTTCACCCAACTTGAAAAATATACTTTTCCCAATATCATAGCTAAACACCGTTTGACCTCTTAGATCCTCTCCCGTAATACCCTCCTTCACTTTTTCCACACAGATAACCACCATCTTGAGCTTCACCATATGTTCAGAACCTTAGATTTGCCTGCTGGATCATTTGCTTCTTGTTGAAGTACTTATATCTTTAGTAGTAAGGAAGCATAGAAAGTTATCTCACCTTTTGTTTATCTGGAAATTTCTTACTTAACCATAGCACTTGAAAGATCTTTCAGTGTTGAATTCTCAGCTGACAATTACCTTGTCATAACAATTTGAATGATTTTGCCCCTTATATCTAGTTTACTTTGTTAACAATGTAGAGTTCATAGTCAGTCTAAGTTTCTTTTATCTATATGCAGGCAATCTACTTTTCTGGATGCTTTAAAAATGCTGTTATCTTACTTTCAGTTTTACTCAGCTTTTAATTCCACTTGTCATTACATTTGGCATTTTTTTCAAATAAATGATTTAGCTAATTTTTTCTCTAATTGTCTAAGTTAAGTTAACAGAAAAACAAATCACTCAATTTATAAATTTAGAAAAGAGAGATTTATTGCTTAAGAAGGGTATTATCATCTGCAGGTGGGAAGCAGAACCTCCAGTTGAAAATTGAACGCAAGCTTTTAGAGGGAGGAAGAGATAAAACAGGAATTTATGCTGAATGAGTTGGGCAAGTATACATATTAACAGGATATAGGAGGAGCTATGAATATTTATAAGTGGGAATTCGCAGGCATAGGTCATAAGCAAACATGCTAACATGCATCTAGTGTTCACTTTGAGGCGGATACTTAACATTTAATTCTATTACAGTTGGGCCCTATACATTAAAAGGTGAAATAGGGACATAAGTAAAGGTACTCAGATGCATAACCTCTGTACATTGGCCAGAATCAGTCCATGATTGGTGGTCTCTTACTAGGAAAAAGTTGCAGAAATAGGTCTCTTGCCAATCAAAGCTATAGTTATGGCTTGTGGAACATGGAGCCTCAGTTAGTGTCTGGTGGTTGGCATTCTGCAACTGTTCACTGTGGCTTATCTCAAGGCCAATGCTTGTTTAGCTGCTAGAGAAAAAGGAGAAAATAAAATCCTTGTGAAAATTAGAACATAGTTTATTCGAAGTGTGGGGATGTGTGACTTAACTTTTGCCTGGCGTGACTTTAGATAGTGTTTATAATTTGGTATTTTATTGTCATAAAAAGCCCATTCTCTCAGTCTTATGGTCTGTAATTTAACTTTAATGCTGGTCAATTGTATCTAAACTGCAAAAGAGAGAGAGCATAACAAGGCATCTGATATCTTGTCCAGTCATGACAGGGAACTCAAATTTGACCAGGGAGTGTGTCTGTTTAGTCAGTTGTGGGGCTCAGGATGTTATTTTTAGTTATTGTTAAGAAAGTTAATTTTATTTCTTTTATGAGAGATGTTCATTTTTGCCTCTCCTACTTCCCATTCTCCATAATGATAATAGTTTAATGTGAATTAAATATATATATAATATATTACATAATATTTCATATATATATATGTGAGTATATGCACGTAATCCTCAACTTATGATGGAGTTACAACTAAATAAACTCATTATAAGTAAAGAGTATCTTCGTGAGTTGAGGTCAAGGAGTGTAATTAATACTTTTTTTTCAAACCATTCTAAGGTCAAAAATTATGAGTCAAACCATCTGTATTAGTCTGTTTTCACACTACGATAAAGAACAACCTGACTTTTATAAAGAACAACCTCAGACTGAGTAATAAGAGGTTTAATTGACTCATAGTTCTGCATGGGTGGGGAGGCCTCTGGAAACTTACAATCATGGTGGAAGGTGAAGGGGAAACAAAGCGTGTTTTACATGGCAACAGGAGAGGCAGAGAGCAAAGGGAGGAACTGCCACATACTTTTAAACCATCAGATCTCATGTGAACTCACTAAGACAAGAAAAGCATGGGGAAAACCACCCCCATGATCCAATCACCTCCCACTAGGCCGCTCCCTCAACACATGGGATTACAATTCAACATGAGATTTGGGTTGGAACACAGCCAAACTATATTACCTAATAAGTCAGGGACATCTGTATACAAATATACATAATTAATTTTAGCTTGTTCATCAAGTTTTTATACCATATTATGTTTATTAAGCATGTAATGCTTCAACTTTCCCCATTATTTAATACTGTAATTTTCCCATTTCTATGCTTTTTGTTCTAATTCACGTTTCAGTTGGCTGAAATTGTTCTTGGAGGTATATTTGAAAGAAAGATAGGTGTATTTTTCTCTGCTTTTACCTATTTCTGGTAACTTATCTTAGTATAGAGTTTTTGTCAAGAATCTTCCTGAAAAACATCAATAATGCTCAATCACCTTTTGGAATTTAGTGAAGCAGAGTAGAACTGTGAGGCTATTGTTTATAGATAAACTTTTATTTCTGCCTTAAAGAGGATGAATTTTTATGCTTGATATTAGGCTGCAAAATGGGATATTGTCTAGAAATTAGAAAAATAAACTAGGCAGAGTTTAGATAACGGAAAACCTTATGTGCCATGCCAAAGATATTGGATATTTTTCCTTTAGTCAATGAGGCTTTATTCTTTTTATTGTTGTTATAACCATCATTCACGGAATTATTATTACCAGAATACCATTATATGTAGGAAGATCGCCAGTTTGGCATGCTGTCTGCGTTAGTTAGCTCTTGCTTCATAAAAAAACACATTAATTTTGCTAAAACTACGTTTACATATTTATTTAGCTTAGGAATCTACGAGTCAGAAATTTGGGTTAATTTCAGCAGGGTGGTTGTGTTAATTTGTTCTGAAATTTGCTGATCTCAGCTTTACTCATTCAGGTTTCTGCAGTAAGCAGGTAGGTCAACAATGACTAAGTTATTTATAATGGCTTCAGATGGGACAGCTGGGATAACTGGGGCTTCTCTCTTGGTGGCCTGTCATCATCTAGCAGGACAGCTGGAGCTTGTTTACCTGGTGACAAGAATTTACAGCCTTCACAAGCAGCAAGAGGGCAAGTTCCAATTTGCAAGTATGCTTCTAGTCTATTTACATCATCTTTGCTACTTTCCCATGTTCCAAAGAAAATCAAAGGGCAAAGCCTAGAAACAGTGTCTAAAAGCACTTCCAAGGAGCGTGGGTGCAGGGAAGCATGAACGAAGTAGGACCATACTGCATCAATCCACCACACTGCCCTGCACGAATTCCAAAACACCAGAATACCTAGCAGCAAAATTCTTTCAGGAAGGTATGTGTTTGTGACCATTATCCATCTAAGCCTGCTCTGGTGCTTTGCTTCAACTCTGACCTCAGGGATTCTGCTCACAAAAGATCAATTCTTGATCTGGACTCTGTCACATTGATGGAACTAGGAGCTCTCATTATTATTTATATATTTGTAGAAACATTTAAAATATAAGCAAGTTTAAACCAAGTGAAAAATCTGTAACCTCTTTATTCAATGTATTTATACCAGTTTTTTTTAATTTCAAATGTTTTATTTTATGAAGTTTGAAAATATTAGAATTATTGTTTTAGAACTTCATTGCATATGTTGATTTTTCACATTTAGAAGCAAAAAGAAGAAATCATGATGGGAGGTAATGTTAATAGTAATAACAATTTTAGCCTGCCTCCTAGATGCTGGAATCATCTTCTTTCACAGGAGACTGAATGAGGTATCAGAGTGCACAATTCAAGATGTCAGGCATTACTTCAATTATTAGTTTAATTTCATACTAATATATAGTTGATAAAATATATATTTAAAGTTTATGTCATTTGAATAATTGGTTCTGGTGGTTCGATTTTTGTTCAAGATTAAGAAATAAAATTTTATAAGATCTAATTTAATTTAAATGCAAAACAATATCATTCTTTAAATATACATGTTAAATTCCACCTACCTTTAAAATGCCCTTTGGGTAACCTTATGAAAGGTTTATTTGTACACTGACCTAGAAGTTCCTGAGTTTTGCTTCACTGATGTGTTTCTAAACCCTGACTTAAAGTTAGTCTTTTAAAGCTACATGATTTCTGTTTAAATGACTTGTTCAAAAGTATGTGCAAAATCGAAATTAGTTTTTCCATTGCCTTATATCCTCCTGAAAAGAAAATTAGCCTAATGTGTAAGATTTAGTATAAGATGTTTCAGAACATTTCTAATACTATACAGTATGGGGACCTGAGTCCTAGTTCCTCAGGCAGTTGCTCGTAGGGTAGGGAACTGTTCTGTCTTTATTATCTTTTGCCGGATTATCTCTGAGGCTTTTAACATTCAGTCTTTCTCTTTCCTTTTCCCTTGGGCTCCTAATAATTTACTGTGGATATTTTCAGTATGACACACAACTGCTCCTGATGATAATGAAAACTGTTCACCTAATTTCTCCCTGCCCTGCACTCAGAACTAACTGTCTAGAGTCAAGCCACGCAGCAGAAAACTTAGGAGAAGGCTGTAACTGGCAGAGTGATGACATAGGTAAAAGGCTGGGTAGATGCGCACAAGCGAAATGTGATTAGCACACTGTGTGTCCGTCAGACCTCAGGGAAGGGAATATTACCTCACTCTTCCCTAGCTTTGCTGCTTGGGACCAGGTGGCTGTAGGGTAAGGCTGGACATCAAAATGGGTCTAAGCCCTCCAAAAGCAAACCTTAATTAGTCATAGTTGACTGACTCAAATGAGCCAGAAGTTTAGATCAGGCCTCCTCCTTTGAATTTTGTTTTATGTTGGAGGCAGAATAGATTATAATTTTTGAATGCAATTTCTCAGGGCCCTTGTGAACACCAAATGTCTATTGGATTAGCTCTTGTCAAGTAAATTGAAATTAATTAACTTAAGAGTTTAAGAAGTGTCTGCATTTAAAAATATAGGATAATTTTGTTGCACAATATGTGTGAAGATTTACTGTGACCACAGCGACAAAACACAGTGGGCGGATTTCAAGGCAAATAAAAGAAAATTTCTCTGTTCTCAAGGTATTTTGGTTCATATCTAATAGCTTTACAAGCAGCATTTTTGACAAAGTAAGTAAAAAGTAAAGACCTGAGATAATGTGACAAGGATTTTAAAAACAGTGAGATGAAAGTTCAACAAGGTATTATAATATCATGGCGCTGACAACTAAACACATATATGTCTTTTGGTTACATTAAATTAAACAATTAAGTCACATTCTAGTTCAATATACCAGTTTCTATTTCTTAGAAAAGGAAAAACAAAATTTAAGAAGACAATTGTAGAAAAAGTAATTTACATTTTTTTCTAACAAAAACAAAACCTTAAAAACTTAATTCAAAAATCTTTCCTACCAATCTAGTATTTCTTCCATACCTACCATTCTCTTAAATTGTATCACCAATAACAAGTTGTCTAACAATTATAGTTGATGTCTCCTTTATCCTTTCATCCCCTGTCAACCAAAAACCATGTTACTATTCTAGCCAGGCCTGTACCTCCAAACTCCTCTAGCAATTACGTCTTCTTTCCAGCCCCACCATCTGATTTTCATCCCCCATCATGTGTTACATGAATGATTTATATGGCCTCTCTGTATTCGACCTCTTGACATCCCAGTCTGCTTTCTGTCTCTCAGCTGCCACCATGGCTTTGTAAAAAAATTTCAGGTGAATTTCCATTACTTATGGGAAAAAAGTCTACACATTAAATCATGGTATATGAGAAACAATGGTAGCTTATGACAATTCACTGAGGGAGATATTTTAATAAAATTTATTCAAGATTTAAAAAATTATATTGCCAAAGCCACATAATAAATAAGAGAAGAGCTGGTATTTAGCTGCATCTGCCCAACTGTGCAAAGTGTGTCTCTTCAGAGGAAGCCTCTGGCCTACCTTTCCTGCCTCATCCCAATCAGCAGCAGACATATCCTTCCCACTGGTATCACACTGGAATCTTACTGTCTCTCTATATGGCCCATACATCTTGTTAGCCTGTCCTGGCACTACTCATATTTTGAAAGTGATATCAGGTGCATCTTCATCTCCTTGATTCCCTCTGAAACTCTCTCCCAAGAAAAATTATTTAATTATACATTTGCATTCTCAAAATATTTGATTCTTACTCTTAGCCCCCTACATTGCAGAACCAACAAGGTGGCATTGAGTTTTTCCTATTGCAGTATTTCTCTGATAAACTCTGTGTTGTCAAATCTTTCCCTGTGACCACAGCCAGAAATGGCCCTCCACTTTTAAGGAATATTTCATATATCTTCCTAATGAGCAGTGTTCAGATTATATTAGAGCTATTTGATTATGTATTCATCTCAACCATTAGACTAGACATCCTTTGAGACCTGAGACAATATGTTACCATGTTCTAATATATATTGTGTCTGATACGATTCATATTTCATAGTATGACTTCAATAAATGTACATTGAATTAAATTGATATTTCTAAGAATTTACAATGATAACTTTCAAAATGTATTATGGAAGCAGACTGAGAAAGAAATTTCCTGTGAATTGCATGTAGTAATTTTGTTTTGTTTTTCTTTGTACAGGCCTTAGCAAATACAAACATAAATATATTTAATATTGATGTACAGAGACACAAATATCCCTACATTATATATATATGGCATAATATATAATTAATACGAATTTTTAGAGTTATTCCAAATAAATTGATAGTCATCCATTCATGTGATTGGCTTTTTTGAAAGATAAAAGCCTTGTAACAAAGTAGAAAAGAAATCTTCTAAAGTTTGACTCCAAGAAATGTAGTTTTGTTTGACCTGTTTACTATTGATTAGGACCTACATTCCACATTTATACATTAATTTGTAACTAATTGGCAGGTAGCAAATAATTTCCATTCATTAAAGATTAAGTAAATTTTGTCCACTAGAAGAGAGAAATGTAAATGTTACAGTGTTACTGTCTTATAATGCGTTAACTTGTTTTGTGTCTATCCGTGTAAATTTGTTTCGGCATTATTTTTGTCTCATTGATTTTATATGAGTCTCTATTTCCCTCTGAATTAGTTCTACTCATGGGCTATTTAGTTTATTAATAAGTATGGTAGGTAGGCAGAATAACACTCCTTCTACAAATGTTTACACTCTATTCCCGGCTTGTGAATACGATATTACACGGAAAAAGGAACTTCGCAGATGTGTTTAAGGTTGTAGAATTTGAGATAGGGAGATTATCCTGGATTATCCAGGTATTCCGAGATAACCACATGAGTCCTTAAAAGCAGAGTCCTTTTTTTAAAATTTTTTATTATGTTTTCAAACACACCATTCCTAGCTGTGGACAGAAAGAAAGATTTGACAGCAGACAGTGTATCAGAGAAATATTGCCATGGGAAGGACTCAATCCTCCCTTGCCGGTGCTGAGATACAGGGACCTAAGAGAGATCTCATTGTGTAAAGGGTGGCCTGTACTTGACAGCCAACAGCAACAGACAATCCCCAGGACCTCAGTTCTACCGCTAATGGAAACTGAATTCTGTAATGGAAACTGAATTCTGCCAACAACCTAAATGTCTGCATTTAAAATGCAGGAAATTGATCTTCCCCTAGAACCTCCAGAAAAGAATGCACCTTTGCTGACTTTGTGATTTTATTCATTTGAGATCCATGTTGGACTTCTGTCCTTCAGCACTGTCAGGTAATTAGTTTGAGTTGCTTTAAGTCACTCAATTTGTGGTAATATCTTACAGCAGCAAGATTAAAAATACAAAGCCACTTAAAAATACAAAGAGTTTAAAACTAATACAAAGAGTTAAAAATTTTTTGTATTTATGTGAGCATTACACTTTTTAACTCTTTGAGAATGACACTTTGACAATTTTGAGGTCTTTTCGAGTGTTCCTGCCTTCTTTGAAACTGACTTAAGTGAACCTCTGGAATTATAGATTGAGAAATACTATTTAATGTCCTTTGTTATTTGTCTTAGAAATTAAAGAGCTTCTTAGAGAAAACTCTTCTGCTGCTATGAGCAAACATGCTATGTTTTGAGGATCTTCTAGAATGGGGCCCATCCCTGAAAACTAGCTGGTCAGTGAGTATGTAGCGTTATTCAGAACCCATAAAATCATCCTTGACTAAATACTATCATTTCATAAGCATTGAGAAAAAAAAAAAAGAAAATTTCTTTGTTAGACCCTTCAGTCTGATAAGACATTATAACCATTACATAAGAAAATATCCTAAGCTGTGAGAAGTTTGGTAAGTTACCAAGGGTTCATCTACAAAATAAAGAATGCCATTTCTGAGACAGAAGGATGACAATAGCTAGAAGTGTTGGTATGACCCTAAAAGGCAGTTGGGAATGATCTCCTTAGAGGACTCTTTCCTCCACTCCGTATAAAAGCAAATTATCTTACATAAGTGACTGAACATAAGCTACAAAAGGATAATACTTCTTTAATTTTAATGAAGAAAGACTCATGAATATTAGCCAGTGTTTATAAAAAATGGCTTACTGATTAAGAGTGTGTAATTTCAACCAGCTTTTGATCCTTAAGATAGAAAAAATACCCTCAGAAGATTTGGAAAATTCCTCAAAAATAGGCAGCTATTTACAGTATTTTGTTTACTACCCTGTCCTTTGAGTACATGAGCTAAATATTTAATAAAAATTTCATTTCACCTGACGACTCATCTAGAATCAAATTATAAATTTTTCTTATATATCTTATAGAGATACATCTTTTATCAAGTGTTTTCATATGTTTAAGACTGTTTTTCTGGGAGACAGAAGATACACACACACACACACACACACACACACACTTGCATGTACACACACAGGTGTTTATGTTAATATACACTGCCTTGTCACAGAAATAATGAAATCTACATTAATAAAGGAATTATTTATGATTTACACATAAAGAATTTTACATGGGCAACCGTATAAAATTCTTCTTAATGAAGTGATGTAGGCGAACATAATTATATAAAAGTTTTCTATTTGATTTTTATGTCATGGCTTAGCAATTAGTGAAATTGTAAGTTGTTTGACCATTACTTCACAGACTATGTAGGAAATTATTTTAACCTAAGTCATTTAGAAAAAGGAATTCATCATTATTAAAAAGGAAAAAGAAAATAAAAGATAAATGAATGATCTTATTTTGACTAGCACAGTATGAAAAATTTTATAAAGAAATCTTGACCTCACAAGTTATACTGCTTAAAGATGTAACATGATTTATTCTGTTGAATTTAGAACTAAAGTATAAGTTATTGTTCTTGGTTAATACTGATAACATAGAAGAATTGATTCCATTTCCCCTCACTCTGACAATATTGACATGGAATGTTAATCTTTTATTCATTTTGCCAAAGCAAAACAAGTTCATATTCTGCAAGAAAAAAATATGAAGTATCAATTCCCTGATACTTTTACAGTTCAATCAATTTAAGTTTCCATTTAGAAAATACTTTAATTCTCTAAAAAAGCTAAAGAAATTAGGCTGTGTGTTAATGGTTTATTCTATAAAATGAAATACTGCCTTGTCTTAAATGTTGTGCCTAATTTCTGTAACTTGGCCTCAGTGAAGTTTCTTTGATCAGTCTAGTAACAGGAAGACCCTGATTTAATCTGATTTTAGGTTCACACCCTTATACCCTCTCTTGTCCATTTCTTGCCAATCACATCTTTAATATAGAGGAATCTTGCTTGGTTTCAGCAACTCTGTTGATGATTTAGAAGCATAAATGAGAGAGAGTAAGCGCTAAAGTGAGAGCAAGAGGGGAGAGAGAGGATGAGAAGAGGAGAGAGAGGACAAGCGCAAGCTAGAGGGAGCAAGAGTACATGCATGAGAAAGACTTTACCTTCAGAGTATCCCCCCTGGTTTCAAAGATGCAGGAACAACCTTTTGTGTTTACTGATTAACTCTAAAGTAACAATAGAGAATTTGAAATTTACACAAATGTGACTGCAAAATTAACATTAGTAGAAATCTGTAGAACACAGGACAAAAGACAGAAATTCTTGAAAAATTAATAGGGACACTTAAAGAATAAAATACTGGTTGTACATTTTCTGCATAGAAAAGTTTTTAAATTATATACCCTAGTCTGGGAGACTAGCATTATATGAAATTCAACTGATGCTAGTAAATGATTAGAACATCATTTAATTTTTTTATGTCATAATCCTAAGAAAGAACAGATTCATGTTTTCTTCTGTTTAGTAATTGCTCTGGTCTGAGTTCATTTATAGCATCATTTACCAAACACAACCCCATAAAAAATAAATATTAGTTCTCAGGAAAACTCTTGACTAGATTGTGTGTAGTGTCATTAATTGAAGGTGCATTTCTCAAGACATATGAAGATGCTTTCATGCTATTCAGTCAAGCACAAATCTAATGTATGAGGCAACAGAATTGATATGTCAGCATTTTGGATATAATTGGAAAGCTTCATTTTGCCATTACCTCTATGCTAAATAACACACTTACATTATCCCCTAGATTACAGACAAGCATACATCTGATTATATCATTTCTGGCATGCATTGTAGAAGAACTCTTATGCAAATAATAGAATTAGAGAAAATGTTCCTTTGTGTTTTATTACTCTTTCCGACCCTGTGTGAAACTCAATAATCCTACGATGTAGAACAATGAACCAGTGGATGTTGGAATAAAGTATACTACAAGCACTATTGCTCATTTAAAAAATATATATTCCGAAATAAAACTTTCTCACTTAATAAATAAATTTTCAGTTGAAGAAAATGTTGTAAGCTAAAAGTATGTTTATCTGCCTGAAACATGACTGGGCTAAAGATTGCCATTAGTTACAGAAAGTCAGACTTTGATTCTGTCAGTTTGTCTTTTGGAAGCTAGCTTGAAAGACCTATAAAAAAATGAAGAATAAATAACTATGCTCACATATTTTGAGCATTTATATTCATACCCTATAGGGTAGGATTGTCTCCCCTCATTTTTGATGAGCAAGCTGCTGTTGAACCATGGTAGGTAATCTGACCAAATCATAGAATTAGCAGAGGGAGGAAACAAGACCAGACCTGAACTCTCTGTGTTTTATAACCTGCTTTCACACTATTCCTGGATTCACATTTATTGGCTTTGAATCTGGAACTCTTGTGTAAATATTCATGTTTATGTGAATTTTTTGTTAAGTAAACCAGGGAATGAAAGAGTAGAAGACACCTTCATCCCAAGGATGTTCCAAATGGAGAAGAGATTAAAATGAGATTTGGGGATAACGTATGGATTTTATTTGTTTGTGATATTATAATTTTCCATAGACAAATAATGCCATTGTTTTTAATAAAACAACAAAATTGTCAGTTTTTTACGGTTTTATTTTTTTAATTAAAACCCCCATTGAAATAAAAGGAGTAAAGTTGGTCTCATGTTTTAAATACAGTCATCCAATTATCACATATATTTTACTTAAAATTTTAGAATTATAGCAATCACTCAAGTTTCTCTGCCACCTAATGATTAAACACATTCAATTGAATTAACAAGAATTAGCAGCACTATATATAAGGTGTTGAAGTTGATGCTGTGTTGTGCAGATATATGACATCTAATACTCCCAATCAAGTAAGAGAATAAAATAAAAGATGTTTATTCTCTTAACATCTGTCATAGAAGGTGGATTATGGGAAATTCTGTATCAATATAAGAAATGCAGTGATGAGTCAGAAGAGCTCAGTGAAAGCTTCAGAGAAGACACAGCTTTTGCACTGGGTCCTGGATGCTGGGTAGATCATTGCTGGCCAAAGAAAGATATAGAAAAAAGAAACAAGGCATTCTTGAAAGAAGAAAAATCTGAGCAAAAGCACAGCAGTATTGAAATAACTGAACACATTTTATAGTAATTGTCCTGAAGAACATAAACGGGAGTGACAGTGGGACCAGGTCTTGGAGGCCTCTGAATGTTCTATTATAGTATTTGAATTTAATCACTGCCTTTGGAAGAGGATCAACAAATAGCTTATCTTGAGTTTCTAGCTATAATAGTAACTTAAATTGATGGGTAGATTTATTTAATATCTATACTAAAAGAAAATGTGATATTGAAAATCACTTCAAGAGATGATTACATAAGACTGTGGACTCCTTTGTCAAATCTCTATAGCAGTTTAGACTAGTTGTACAGTGGCTTTGCTCTTAAAAGAGACTCTAGTAATTAAGAAAAATACTTGGCCGGGAGCGGTGGCTCAAGCCTGTAATCCCAGCACTTTGGGAGGCCGAGGCGGGTGGATCACGAGGTCAAGAGAACAAGACCATCCTGGTCACCATGGTGAAACCCCGTCTCCACTAAAAATACAAAAAATTAGCTGGGCACAGGAGACTGAGGCAGGAGAATTGCCTGAACCCAGGAGGCAGAGGTTGCAGTGAGCCGAGATCACGCCATTGCACTCCAGCCTGGGTAATGAGTGAAACTCCACCTCAAAAAAAAAAAAAAGAAAAATACTTATCTTCTTTGGGGAACTAAATTAATTTGTGCCTTCCTGTGTAAATGCTCATCAAAGAGATAGTTACAGGAAACTTTAAAATCAATCAATTTTGTTCTAATATATGGTTAATCTAAATAAATGATACCAGGAATAAGCAACAAAGTGTGATTTTTTGTTGATTATTCTATAACATAAAATGCCAATTATTATACATGTCTTTGGTAAACTGTACTAACATATTTGCAAAATAAATGACCTCTATGCTAGGTATCTTCTCTGTGACAGCATCATTTAGGATTAGAGGAGAAACCTGTTTATAATGTATTTACTGAGGCCAGGCACAGTGGCTCATGCCTGTAATCCCAGCACTTTGGGAGGCCAAAGCAGATGGATCGCCTGAGTTTAGGAGTTTGAGACCAGCCTGGCCAACATGGTGAAAGCCCATCTCTACTAAAAATACAAAAATTAGCTGGGCCTGGTGATGGGTGCCTGTAATCCCAGTTACTTGAGAGCCTGAGGTA
Organism: Callithrix jacchus; assembly: GCF_049354715.1. Classification (NCBI taxonomy): domain Eukaryota; kingdom Metazoa; phylum Chordata; class Mammalia; order Primates; family Cebidae; genus Callithrix; species Callithrix jacchus. The sequence goes on along the minus strand of NC_133504.1, from coordinate 101,220,078 downwards.
AAAGCATTGCTTGAACCCGGAAGAGGGAGGTTGCAGTGAGCCGAGATCATGCCATGGCACTCAAGCCTAGGAGACAAGAATGAAATTCCATTTCTCAAAATTATATATATAAATTTTTATAATATATATATATATGTATTTACTGAGAACGAGTTGCAAAAGCCTATGGATAACATGCTCTACTGGGCTATATACAAATGTGAAAAGAATCTTAAAATATCAGCGCTAGCATATTAACATTCTGTCTTGATTTGTTGAGATTTACGGTTGTTTAAACTTTAAGTGCTACTTTTCTAGTTTAAAGACATTCAATCAGAAATTCCAAAAGGGTTCTTAGTGTACTTGCAATATAGTGGTATTGCAGAATTTTGAAGAAATTCATCAAGGCATACTTTATCCTACCATTCCTACCTATCCCCAAACTCTCCAGGAAAGATTTACATGCAGATATTAGCTATTTAGGACTTTCTCCCCTTTGCCTTTATCATTTAAGTGAGGAGAGGTGTTCTGTCATATTAAATTTATAGCAATAGGCCTCCATATCCACATGTCATGTAAATAAGGCACAGGCACACACTTAACTTCCTACTATTCCAATATGGATAAATGTAAAATAGGGAAAATTTATTAGTAGGAAAGTATCAGGGCACGCGTTATCTTTGGCTCTCATTAGACCAGATTGATTTAGAACAGAATAGAAAGAGTTTCTGGGGAAAAAACATTCCTAATGGAGGAAATGACAGGCAGAAAATGTCACAAAAAAGGTGAAATAACTAGAATTTTCTTTCTTTTTTTTTAAATCGTACTTTAGGTTCTGAGATACATGTGCAGATCATGCAGGATCATTGCATAGGTACATATATGGCAATATGGTTTGCAGCCTGCATCCCCCCATCACGTATATCTAGCATTTCTCCCGATGTTATCCCTCCCCAGCCTTTCTACTTCCTACTGTCCCTGCCCTAGCACCCCCAACAGACCCCAGTATATGATGCTCCCCTCCCTGTATCCATGTGTTCTCATTGTTCAACACCTGCCTATGAATGAGAGCATATAGTGTTTGATTTTCTGTTCTTGTGTCAGTTTGCTGAGAATAATTGCCAGATTCATCCATTTCCCTAAAAAGGACACAAACTCATCTTTTTTTTAATGGCTGCATAGTATTCCAAGGTGTATATGTGCCACATTTTCCTTGTCTAGTCTATCATCGATGGTCATTTGGGTTGGTTCCAGGTCTTTGCGATTGTAAACAGTGCTGCAGTGAACATACGTGTGCATGGGTCTTTAGAATAGAAAGATTTATAATCCCTTGGGTATATACCTAGTAATGGGATTGCTGGATCAAATGGAATTTCTATTTCTAGGTCCTTGAGGAAGCACCACACTGTCTTCCACAATGGTTGAACTAATTTACACTCCCATCAACAGTGTAAAGGTGTTCCTATTTCTCCAGGTCCTCTCCAGCATCTGTTGACTCCAGATTTTTTAATGATCGCCATTCTAACTGGTGTGAGGTGGTATCTCAATGTGCTTTTGATTTGCATTTTTCTAATGACCACTGATAATGAGCATTATTTCATGTTTGTTGGCCTCATATATGTCTTCTTTTGAAAAGTATTGGTTCATATCCTTTGCCCACTTTTGAATGGGTTTTTTTTTTTTTATATCTGTTTTAGTTCTTTGTAGATTCTGGATATTAGCCCTTTTTCAGATGGGTAGATTGCAAACACTTTCTCCCATTCTGTTTCTTGCCAGTTCACTCTAATGATTGTTTCCTTTGCTGTACAGAAGCTCTGGAGTTTAATTAGATCCCATTTGTCTATTTTGGCTTTCATTGCCGATGCTTTTGGTGTTTTCGTCATGAAGTCCTTGCCTATGCCTATGTCCTGAATAGTTTTGCCTAGGCTTTCCTCTAGAGTTTTTATGGTGCTAGGTTTTATGTTTACATCTTTAATCCATCTGGAGTTAATTTTAGTGTAAGGTGTTAGGAAGGGGTCCAGCTTTTTCTTTCTGCATGTAGCTAGCCAGTTTTCCCAACACCATTTATTAAACAGGGAATCCTTTCCCTATTGCTTGTTTTTGTCAGGTTTTTCAAAGATCAGATGGTTGTGGATGTGTGGCATTGACACAGAGGCCCCTGTTCTGTTCCATTGGTCTATATCTCTGTTTTGGTACCAGTACCATGCTGTTTTGATTACTGTAGCCTTGTAGTATAGTTTGAAGTCAGGTAGCATAATGCCTCCAGCTTTGTTCTTTTAACTTAGGATTGTCTTGGCTATGTAGGCTCTCTTTTGGTTCCATATGAAGTTTAAGTTAGTTTTTTCCAATTCTTTGAAGAAGCTCATTGGTAGCTTGATGGGGATAGCATTGAATCTATAAATTACTTTGGGCAGTATGGCCATTTTTGTGATATTGTTTCTTCCTAACTATGAGTATGAAAAGTTTTTCCATTTGTTTGTGTCCTCTTTCATTTCCTTCAAGGGTAGTTTGTAGTTCTCCTTTAAAAGGTCCTTCACATCCTTTGTTAGTAGTATTCCTAGGTATTTTATTCCCTTTTTTCCACTTGTGAATGGGATTTTGCTCTTGATTTGGCTCTCTGTTAGTCTGCTATTGGTTTGTAGGAATGCTTGTGGTTTCTGCACACCGATTTGGTATCCTGAGACTTTGCTGAAGTTGCTTATCAGTTTAAGGAGATTTTGGGCTGAGATGATGGGGTCTTCTAAATATCCAATCATGTTATCTGCAAATAAAGACAATTTGACTTCCTTCTTTCCTAATTGAATATCCTTTAAATTTTTCTCTTGCCTGATTGCTCTGGCTAGAACTTCTAATACTATATTGAATAGGAGTGGTGAGATAGGGCATACTTGTTTAGTGCCAGGTTTCAAAGGAAATGCTTCTACTTTTTGCCCATTCAGTATGATATGGACTGTGGGTTTATCATAAACAGCTTTTATTATTTTGAGATATGTTCCATTGATACCTAGTTTATTGAGAGTTTTTAGCATAAAGGGCTGCTGAATTTTGTTGAAGGCTTCTCTGCTTCTATTGAGATAATCGTGTGGTTTTTGCCTTTGTTTCTGTTTATGTGGTAAATTATGTTTGTAGACTTGCATATGTTGAACCAGCCTTGTATCCCTGGGATGAAGCCTACTTTCTCATGATGGATGAGCTTTTTGATGTGCTGTTGCAGTTGGTTTGCCAGTATTTTATTGAAGATTTTGGCATCTATGTTCATCATGGAGATTGGCCTGAAGTTTTCTTTTTTTTTATTGAGTCTCTGCAGGATTTTGGTATTGGTCTCATAAAATGATTTGGAAAGGATTCTCTCTTTTTGGATTGTTTGGAATAGTTTCAAAAGGAATGGTACCAGCTCCTCTTTGTATATCTGGTAGAATTCAGCTGTGAACCCATTGGGACCTGGATTTTTCTTTGGTTGGAGGCTATTAATTGCTGCCTCTACTTCAGCCCTTGTTATTGGTCTATTCTAGGTTTTAACTTCTTTCTGATTTAGTCTTGGGAGGGTTCAAGTGTCCAGGGATTTATCCATTTCTTCCTGGTTTATTGGTTTATGTGCATGGAGTTGTTTGTAGTAATCTCTGATGATAGTTTGTATTTCTGTGGAATTGGTGGTGATATCCCTTTGATCATTTTTAATTGCATCAATTTTATTTTCTCTCTTTTATTTTTTATTAATCTGGCTACTGTTCTGTCTATTTTGTTGATCTTCTCAAAAAACCTGCTCCTGGATTTACTGGGTTTTTTTGAAGGCTTTTCTTTTGTATCTCATTTAATTCTGCTCTTATCTTAGTTATTTTTTGTCCTCTACTAGCTTTTGAGTTCTTTCATCTTGCTTATGTTGCTCTTTTAATTTTGATGATAGGATGTCAATTTTATATTTTTCCTCGCTTGTCATGTGGGCATTTTTGCTATAAATTTCCCTCTAGGCACTGCTTTAAATATGTCCCAGAGATTCTGGTACATTTTGTCTTCATTCTCATTGGTTTCTAAGAACATCTTTATTCTGCCTTCATTTCATTGTTTATCCAGTTGCCATTCAGGAGCCATTTGTTCAGTTTCCATGAAGTTCTGCAGTTCTGCATTAGTGTCTTAATCCTGAGTTCTAATTTGTTACACTGTAGTCTGAGAGACTGTTATGATTTCCATTTTTTTCATTTGCTGAGGAGTGATTTACTTCCAATTATGTGGTCAATTTTAGAGTAGGTGCGATGTGGTGCTGAGAAGAATGTATATTCTGCGGATTTAGGGTAGAGAGTTCTGTAGATGTCTATTAGGTAGGTCCACTTGGTCCAGATCTGAGTTAAAGTCCTGGATATCCTTGTTAATTTTCTGTCTCATTGATTGGTCTAATGTTGACAGTGGAGTGTTGAAGTCTCCCACTATTATTGTGTGGGTGTCTAAGTCTCTTTGTAGGTTGGTAAGAACTTGCTTTATGTATCTGGGTGCTCCTGTATTGGGTGTGAATATATTTAGGATCTTTAGCTCCTCTTCTTGCATTGATCTTTTTACCATTGTGTAATGCCCTTCTTTGTCTCTTTTGATCTTTGTTGGTTTAAACCAGAGACTAGGATTGCAACTGCTGCTTTATTTTGCTCTTCATTTGCTTGGTAAATCATCCTCCATCCCTTTATTTTGAGCCTATGTGTGTCCTTGCACATGAGATTGGTTACCGGAATACAGCAAACTGATGGGTCTTGACTTTTTATCAAATTTGCCAGTCTATGTCTTTTGAATGGGACATTTAACCCATTTACATTTAAGGTTAATATTATTATGTGTGAATTTGGTCCTGCTGTTTTGATGCTAGCTGGATGTTTTGCCTGTTGGTTGGCCCCCTTTTTTATTGTATTGATGGTCTTTACCATTTGGTACATTTTTGGAGTGGCTGGTACTGGTTGTTCCTTTCTGTGTTGAGTGCTTCTTTGAGGATATCTTGTAAGGCAGGCCTGGTGGTAACGAAATCTCTGAGCAATTGCTTGTCCATAAAGAATTTTATTTCTCCTTTGCTTATGAAGCTTAATTTGGCTGGATATGAAATTCTGGGTTGAAAGTTCTTTTCCTTAAGGATGTTGAATATTGGCCTCTATTCTCTTCTGGGTTTTAGTGTTTCTGCTGAGAGATCCACTATGAGTCTTATGGCCTTCCCTTTGTGGGTAACCCGACCTTTCTCTCTGGCTGCCCTTAGCATTTTTTTCTTCATTTCAACCCTTGTGAATCTGACGTTTATGTGCCTTGGGGTTGCTCTTCTTGAGGAATATCTTTGTGGTGTTCTCCATATTTCCTGGACTTGAATGTTGGCCTGCCTTGCTAGGTTGGGAATATTCTTTAGGATAATATCCTGAAGAGTGTTTTCCATCTTGGATTCATTCTCTCTGTCATATTTAGGTACACCTATCACACATAGATTAGGTCTTCTTACATAGTCCCATATTTCTTGGAGGCCTTTTCCATTTTTTTCACTCTTTTTATCTTATCTTGCCTTCTTAATTTATTTTGTTGAGTTGATCTTCATTCTCTGATATCCTTTCTTCTGCTTGGTCGATTCAGCTATGGAAAACTTGCGTATCCTTTGTGAACTTCTTATGCTGTATTTTTTGGCTCCATCAAGTCATTTATATTCTTCTCTAAGCTGTTTATTCTAGTTATCATTTTGTCTAACCTTTTCAAGGTTCTTAGTTTCTTTGCATTGGGTTAGCACATGTTCCTTTAGTTCAGAGAAGTTTTTTATTACCAAGCTTCTGAAGCCTGTTTCTGTCAATTCATCAGACTCGTTCTCCATCCAGCTTTGTTCCCTTGTTGGTGAGAAGTTGTGATCCCTTGTAGGAGGAGAGTTATTCTGGTTTTTGCTGTTTGCATCCTTTTTGTGCTGGTTTCTTCCCATCTTCATGGATTTATCTATCTGTGGTCTTTGTATTTTCTGACTTTTGGTTGGGGTCTATGAGTGGACGTCATTTTTGTTGATGTTAAAGCTATTTCTTTCTGTTTTTTTTTGGTTTTCCTTCTAACAGTCAGGCCACTCTGCCATAGGACTACTGGAGGTCCACTCCAGACACTGTTTGCCTGGTGATCACCCACGGAGGCTCCAAAACAGTAGGGTTGCTGCTGGTTTCTTCTTCTATTTTCTTTGTCCCAGAAGGGTACCTGCCAGATGTCATCCTGAGCTCTCCTTTATGAGGATATCTTTGGATATACAGGCATCAGTTATCTGCTTGAAGAGACAGTTTGTTTCTTATAGGGGCTCAAGGGCTGGGATGGGAGCTTTATTGTTCCATGCCGAACTGCTGGGCAGGTATATTTCAGTCTGCTGCAGCAGAACTCAAAACTACCTCTTTTCTCAGGTGCTCTGTCCTAGGAAGGTGGGGCTTTATTTATAAGTTCCTGATGTGCTGCTGCCTTTTTTCAGAGATGCACTGCCCAGTAAGGACATAGTCTAGTCATAGTCTGCCAGCAGAGGCTTTGGTGAGCTGCCATGGTCTCTGCCCAGCTGCTGTGTAAACTTCCCTTGTGATTTTGTTTTCAAAGGTACAGTTATAAGTGCCTTGGTAGTGGTGGACACCCTTTCCCCCACTGGACCATTCACAGCAAGCCGCACTTGCTGTGAAACTCTCAATCCAGAGTGTTTCAGAGTGTTTGCTTTGTGAGGGTTGGACATGAAGAGCCGGATCACCTGGCTCCCTGTTTCAGACCCCTCCCTTTCAGCTAAAGTGGTGGCTCTGTCTCCCAGGTGTTCCAGGCTCCAGTTGAAACCACTGCCCAGATTTGTGTGAGTTGTTTTGCAGAAATCCTTGGTGCTGGCTGAAATAGCCATGCTAGAAACTCATGGCACTTTTTCAGCCTGGGAATCTCCTCGTCTGTGGGCAGTGAAAACTCATTTGGAAATGAGTTTTCCACTCACCCTCTGCAATGTTCTTGCTGGGAACTGCACTCCAGAGCTGTTCCTATTCAGCTCTCTTGGATCCTACCAACTAGAACTTTCTTGTTAGAGTCTTTATCAAAGTCTTGTTTTTAAAAAAAGCTGAATCTCCAGATCTTACCCTCTGGTATCAGTCAGCTCTTCAGTGAGTGACTGTAGATCTGCTAACAGGCTTCTTTTTGGTTATCAAAAGTGAAGAATAGGGGCCTCCATTAGATTTGCCTCTTGGCATTCTTATAACTTAGTCTTATCAAATTCCATGTCAACGTAGCTAAGCAGCTAAATAATTATTACAGTTAACTCTTGTAACATTAATAATTTAAAGTAGGAAAAATATAGGTTAACAAGGATTTAATGGTAAGCCAGTAATTGGTATGAGGGTAGGAGTAGCTAGTGTATAAACAGTACAGCATTAAACGTTACTTGTTACTTCAATGAACTTATAGTTTCACTATGTTTAGAGAGATGAAATACACATATGTGAAAGCATTTCAATCCTTTTGATGCTTCAGACATCCAAAATGAGTTGTAGAATAATCCTTGGGATACAATTTGTTTCGTTAGAAATTTTATATTGCAGTTGTGTGACAGAATAAACACTATCTAGTCAAATCAAATTATATAAAATAACTTTTCATGATCTTACAAAGATAATATTAAATTTGTTGAATCCATTTAAAATGTGTTTTGTAATTTTTCGACTTTTACTGTGTCCAACATGGAATCTAATACTAGGATGGTAAGTTAACTGGTAATGTGAAAGATAAATTTTTCTTTCTCAACACATAATCAGAGTTTTATCTGTTTTATTCAGCAATTAGTTACTGAAAATTACTATTTCTATTTGTATTTTTCAGAATGCAACATTTACTCATCTTGTAAACAGCTGCTGACATTTAGAATAATAAAGATTTTATTGGTAAAATGCAGTATTAATATGTGATGTACTATAATATTATGTAGATATTGCCCTTCTTAATTTTGGGTTCCAATCACTGACATTGTAAACATAGAACACAAAGGGCTATTTGGAGTAATCCTCAAACAAATCATAGTAATTACCAAGTGACATTTTAATGAATGTTAGAATTGTCATAGAATAATCATTAACATCTTGAACCTATGAAAATGCTGAATTTGCTTCAGTTTGTTTCTGCCTCTAACTGAGCCCAATATGCTTTTCAGATTATTAAATTAACATTTATTTATAATTTGACTTGTTACTTTTTAACCTATTTGCTATTAAAATTTACTGAGAAAATGTAGATTAAAGAGTGCCAAACATATTAGCAGACACTCAGTAATTACTGCATTAGTGAATGAAGGACAATAGAGTAAATGCACAACAATGTTATCTGGTTCTTAGAGTCAGACAAGTTTTCATTCTACAGAAGCAACTTCAAGAAATAATTGAAATTATTTTATTTAATTTCTGATTCCACATTTGACTAACATCCAATATAAGATAATTTTCCAAGCTGACATAGTTGCTGACATCTGTAATCCCAACATATGTGGAGGCCAAGCCAAGAGGATTACTTGAGCTCAGAGTTCAAGACCAACCTGGGAAACAATGGGACCTTGTCTCTTTAAAAAAAAATTAAAGATAGTTTTCTGTAATAGATTCAGAATATTTTGCTTTTGGATGCTATCATAAAATAATTATTATATGTTATTATAGAAATTTTCTAAGTACAAATAAAATACTTCCTTTGAAATAACCTTGCTGAAAGTACTTACATAATCACCATGAAATAATGTTCTCAGGGTAAGAATTAACTGGTCTCTATCATGCTATAAATGTTTTTGAGTCTGAGAAATGTTATCTGATAGCTGCTCAAATGGGTTTGAATGAGCTGTTTCACAGGGATTATGTATCATGTGGTACTAAATACTCTCATAAAGAATCCACATGTAAAAAGAACAATTATAAACCAAATTAAGATCACATATTAGATATGTAAATAAAGATAATTAGTAGACTAGAAAATAAAAAAGAACATGTTTATATGAACATAACTGAACCACTGTGATTGATAAATAAGATTATCTGATGTATAGAAAACTAGTATGATACTAATGTTAGCAGAGAGTGAGCAAGTAGTCTATGAAGTTGTGGATGAGAAAGACTTTGAATTACCTAGATTTGCTCTCATTCTAGACTTGATCTCTGATATGGTTTGCTGTGTCCCCACCCAATTCTTATATTGAATTCCCATGTTTTGTGGGAGGAATCTGGTGGGAAGTAATCAAATCATGGGTGGGGCAGGGGGGATGTCTTTCCTCTGTGGTTCTCATGATAGTGAATAAGTCTCACAAGATCTGATTATTTCATAGAGAAGAGTTTCCCTGCATGAGGTTGGGGTCGTTTTGCCTGCTGCCATCCAAGTAAGACATGAATTCCTCTTTCCTGCCTTCCACCATGATTGTGAGACCTCCCAAGCCATGTGGAACTGTACGTTTATTAAATCTCTTTCTTTTGTAAATTGCTGAGTTTCAGGTATGATTTTAGCAGCAGCAAGAGAACAGACTAATGTAGTAAACTGGTACTGGGAGTGGGGTGCAGATGAAAAAATACCCAAATATTTGAAATCAACTTTGGAACTGGGTAACTGGCAGAGTTTGGAACGGTTTGCAGGGTTCATAAAAAATAGAAAAATGTGGGAAAGTTTGGAACTTTGTAGAGAGTTGTTTAATGATTTTGTGAAAAATGCTGATAGTGATATGGACAACGAAATACAGTCTGAGGTGGTCTCAGATGGATATAAGAAACTTATTGGAAATTGTAGGAAATGTAACTTGTTTTAACAAAGACACTAGTGGCATTTTGCCCCTTCCCTAGAAATCTGTGTAAGTTTGAACTTGAGAGAGATCATTTAGGGTATCTGATGGAAGAAAGTGCTAAGCAGCAAAGCATTCAAGATATGACTTGGGTGCTGTTAAAGGCAGTCAGTTTTAAAAGGGAACAGAGCATAAAAGTTCGGAAACTTTGCAGCCTGCCAATGCAATAGAAAACAAAATACAATTTTCTGAGGAGAAATTCAAGCTGACTGCAGAAATTTGAGGAAGTAATGAGAAGGTGAATCACCAAGACAGTGAGGAAAATGTCTACAGGGTATGTCAGAGACCTTTGCAGTAGCCCTTCCATGACAGGCCCAGAGGTTTAGGAGAAAAAAAATGATTTTGTGGGCCTGGCCCAGGGTCCATCTTCTCTGTGCAATCTAGGAACTTGGTTCCCTGCATCCCAGCATCTCCAGCCATGACAAAAAGGGACCAAGATACAACTCGAGCTGTTGCTTAAGAGGCTGTAAGCCCCACACCTTGGCATCTTCCATGTGATGTTGAGCCTGCAGATGCAGAGAAGTTAAGAAATGAGATTTGAAATTGCAATCTTTGCCTAAATTTCAGAGGATATATGGAAACAAATGGATACCCAGCAGAAGTTTGCTACATGGGCAGGACTATCATGGGGAACCTCTAGTAGGGCAGTGCAGAAGAGAAATATGGGAGGGGATTCCCCACACAGAATCCCCACTGGAATACTGCCTGGTGGAGCTGTGAGAAGAGGGCGACCTACCTTTAGACCCCAGAGTGGTAGTTCCACTGATAGCTTGCACCCTGTGCCTGGAGAAACTGCAGACACTGAATTCCAGCCCATGAAAGCAGCTGGGAGGGAGGCTGTACCCTGAAAAGCCACAAGGGCAAAGTTGCCCAAGACCTTGGGAACTAACCTCTTGCATCAGCATGACCTGCATGTGAGACATGGTGTTAAATGAGATAATTTTGAATCTTTTTTATTTGACTTCCCTGCTGGATTACGGACTTTCATGGGGCCTGAAGCCCACTTGTTTTGCCAATTTATTCTATTTTGAATAGCTGTATTTACTCAATGCCTGTACTCCATTGTCTCTAGGATGTACCTAACTTGATTCTGATTTTACAGGCGCTCATAGGCAGAAGGGACTTAACTGTGTTGGATGAGACTTTGGATTGTGGACTTTTGAGTTAATGCTGAAATGAGTTGAGAATTTGGGAGACTGTTAGGAAGGCATAATCAGTTTTGAAATATGGGAACGTGAGATTTGGGAGGGGCCAGAGGAAGAATAATACGGCTTGGCTGTGTCCCCACCCAAATCTCATATTGAATTCTCATGTGTTGTTGGAGGGAACCAGTGGGAGGTAACTGAGTCATGGGTTGGAGTGGGGGAGTCTTTCTCATTCTGTTCACCTGATAGTGAATAAGTCTCATGAGATCTGGTCATTTATTAAAGAGGAGTTGCCCTGCACAATCTTTTTCTCTCCTTGCCTGCTGCCATCCATGTAGGACATGACTTGCTCCTTCCTGCCTTCTGCCATGATTGTGAGGCCTCCCCAGCCATATGGAACCCTAAGTCCATTAAACCTCTTTCTTTTGTAAATTGCCCAGTCTCAAGTATGTCTTTATCAGTAGCCTAAGAACACTCTAATACAATTTCTTAATTACAGTTTACCCTTTGCAAACCTAATTTACCTCAGTTTTCTTACCTGTAAAATAGGAAATTATAACAAAAACCATAAACATTAAATTGGGTGAGATATTCAAGAAGACATATGGACACATAGGAAAGACTTGGTAAAGAGTAAGTATTATAACTTTTATTTTACTATGTAGCACACCCTTTTGTAGAAGTTGTTTTGCTGCAAACCCCAAACCTAGTGCCTGAGTTTCCAATAAAAGAGAAGACCAGGCTCCTTCATGTGCACTCAGAACAGGATATATCTTATGATCAAGGAGCTGAACACTTTTCTTAGGATCTCAGCAGGTAAACTTTTGTCATTCTCAATCAGAAGTCAAGCAACATTTTATATGTATATATATATATACATATAAATGTATATATATATATACATATAAATGTATATATATATATACATATAAATGTATATATACATATATATATATATCAGCCTATATTCAAACAAAACTGCTTCTTACAATTACAATTTCTGGCAACAATTTGAATATTTAAGAAAACACAAAATAAACAAACAGCCATTTTCTGAACCACATTTTAGTGACTTTATAATAATCATAGAGCTACATTATATTATTTGACTTCGTGACACCAGATTAGTTTATGCATGTTATTTTTATATTTTCTCCCTACTGACATTTAACACATTGCATATTAATAATCTTCTAAGTACTAAAACATTATTTCATTTAATAATCAGAGAACCAAACATGCTATTTTGTTATTACAAACTACAGAATAGGAAACAGAGACCATGTGGAGTTTAAGTAAATTCTCCAGAGTCACAAGGTAGTAATTTTGACCTCATTTTTATGCCCCTGTTGGCCTTATCTTGGGGGAAAAAATGTGACATTGAAAAAGTTGAAATTATATAATTCTTGTTTTTTCTTTTAATTCACTGATATGACATAATTTACATATTGACTTTTGTCTAAACAAAGAAGAAATTGTTGTAGCTTTTAAGCTATGGGTTGCCTTTTATAGTTGTACCATGGTTTTGATAGCTCAATTTTACTTACAGATACCTTTAACACCACTATATGTAGACTACAAATTTGCCTATTATCTCCTGAATGTGTCTATCCCACAGGTGCTAAGAACTCTCAAGCTATGGAAAGAGATACATTTGGAGTTGTTTACATTCAGACAAAGCCCATCTGGCTGTTTGCTAATCACAAGGTAAGCAGGTGCATGCATGTGCACACACACACACACACACACAGATACGCAAACACACACACACACACAAGAATTATATATTTCAAAATAAATATGAATTATATAAATTAAAAAATAAATATTTTAAAATATGATTTTTAAATGTAGCATGGCTGTATGTGAATTAGCAGCACCATGGACTAATACCCAAAAAAATGAATCTGCAGAAGAGGAGTCCACAAATCTACACTTTAAACAAATAAATGAACTTATAAAATTGTGTGTAGGGTCATGTTTCATGGAGGGGGATATGGGATATAGGGCTGATATAAATAACAGGAGATATAAAAAATGTTGACCAGCATTTATTAAAGTCTACAATATGCTTGCTGTTTCACATAGCCTGTCTAATTTAGTCTTCTAGCAACCCTATTACATAATCCATTTAACAGATAAAGAATGTGATGCTAACAGATGTCAAATAAATAACTTATAGTTACATGAAATGTGAGCATAGAAATTTATCTTGATAGAATGAAAGATCAATGATAATAACGTGACAGGGAGGGATTGGTGATTGATGGTTTGATTTCTTTTCCTTTTCTCTGATATTTTTAAGGTTAGTAGTTCCTTGTCAGATTTCTTGATGTTCAAGCAAATTGAGTAAAAATTGTTGTAAATATTTCAGAATAATCAACTAGTTTATTTCCATGTCTACCATCTTGATTTCAGACCCTGCAAATTAAAATAGAAATTTTAATAAAAGAGTATTTACAAATATGTTGATAACTTAGGGGTTTAACTGTCACAAATGTAAATCCATGAAGTAAAACCCATTATATTAACATAGATTGCAAATTTAGCAAAATATGAAATGAGTTTTGAAAACAAAAGTAAGTGGTGATAGGAAAATATTCATAATATCATTGAATTAAATAAAAACTTCATGAAGAATAAAAAGCTTATGAATTATTTATTCATTAAAAAAAGCACTTAATGCAGAAAAGAGTTCTTCCAGGTGTGTGTACCTGTGTGAAGGAAGGCACATGTTTTAGCAAAAGGGCAGTAAGTAGGTACTAAAATATTAGATGATGATCATTAAAAGATGGTTAATGATGCTCCTGTTCTGAAATTTAATGAGCGAATTAATAACAAGCTGATATTTTTGCCTATTTGACTGTCTGGAAAATACAGTTTTTAAATGGATTTTCAGCTTTAGTATATAATATCTTGGACTTAGTCCACGAATCCTATATGATTAGATACATGCTTTTTATTTTTTTAATTTTTTGTTAGATAAATATAAATATATTTCTAAAATACAAGGCATATCAACTAAAAACAAAGCCTACACTGAAATGTGTGCTGGGTAGTGCTTTGCTTTTATTTGTGTGCTACACATGATTTGTTGGCATGGCAGACTAAATACGCACATAATCCCAAAGCCGCTATGGGATAAATTGGCATGTAGCATAGGCTGGTAATAATCACGCCTGACATGTGCTTCCAGGTATTTGGCCTCTGAATGTACTGTGTGCATTTTGTCAGCTAGACAAACATAGTCAAGATTTGGGATGCAGGAAACTAAGAAGAGTAAAAAATTTTAAACTTCAAGAAATTACCTGATATTTGCATCTTCAACACAACAAAATTTCTCTTTAAATCAACCAGTAGGCATTGAAATTTTGGTTTCACTTCCCCCTGCTTCTTTTTTGGGCTTTATCCAATTTCATTTTTAAGGAAACTACAGCATAGGTGCTCTTTATTTGCTGCCCAGAGCTATATGCTGAAGAGTTAGTAGCAACTCTTGAAATGCTAAAAGAGTTGTATTATAACTTATAACTTATGTTATAAGTTCTTTGATTCTAGCCATCATTGAGCTATTTTTTAATCTGAAAATAGTCTAATATAAATAAGTAAATGAATGAGTGAATGAGATAATAGATGAAGCTGAGATTATTATAAGCCTTGCTTTATATTATATTAGAACTAATTGTTTCAACCAGTGCTCTTTCTGATACAGCACAGTGGTAAACTTTATTACATTTCTTATAGATGGATTTCTGTTTTATTCCTGTTTTCTGGGATGAAATCATGTCTTTTAATAATAGTTCCTACCATTAACTTGTAGGCATGCTACGAGTTTTCTTCACTATAAACGAAACAACAGTTTTGACTGCATGAAGTATTAATTGCATTTTCAATTTATTCTAGTCATATTATGAACGTGTGCTTTAATTTTTACTTCTAGGACATATCACAAAATTTTTCCATGGGCAATAAAACTATTTCTTGTAAAACAATATTCTTTTATGGTATTTCATAAAGTGCATGAAAAATTCATGAGTTAATCATTGAAGATATGTGTCTATAAGTTAAAAAAATAGTTCAAGTACTCTTGAAGATCACTGGTCATTCTGCCAAGGAAAGGCCATTTTTATGAGCATTACAGGCTACATGATAGGAACCATTTCTATTAATCTCAGCTAAAGGCTTTATCAGGTGCTGTTTTTCTAGATTGCTGAATGTAATGCAAGAGTAGTATTTTTATTGCCTTAAGGCATCATAAGTATAGTCAGTTAATAATTTTATCTTAGGTTAATAATGGGGATAATATCTCCTGCAAAGTTACATTTGAAAGCCAAAGACTTTCTGTGGAAAGCATTTTCCTCATTTAGAAGCAGCACAAATGTTACTGGGTATGCATCATTTATACATTTTAAAAGGTACTAGTACCATATAGACATGGAACTCTATAAGATCACTTAGTAGATTACAGACTTTTATATAATTTTAGGAAGTTTCTTTGGAAATTTAAAATAATTTACTTTCTTCTTATAAAGGAATTATAATTTCTTTTAAAACAGCCAGAAAATTAACATGCTAAAATGAAAAGGGTGAAATTACCCATACATCTACATTCTGAGATATCCAATGTAACTTTGTGTTTACACTTAGCAGAACTGTTTAATGTATCTGTATGCATTCATTTTTAATTTTAATAAAATTAAAGTAATACTTCATACACTATTTTAATTTATCTCAGTGATATAATGTTAATACAGTTTGTGTCAGTAAAAGCATTTTCATGCCATTTTCCATGTCAGCATAAAGTTCCATTTTAATAATTTAACTTAATCTTTCAAAACCAATGTTATGATCTGAAGATTATTCATATATTTTTTACGATCACAAATAATATTACATTAAAAATCCTCATGGCAAAACATTTGTGTACATAATTATTTTCTTAGGATTATTACTAAAAGTGGAGTTACTGAGTATTAATTGCTATGTGCCAAGTACTCTACTTTAGGTACTCTTCTAAGAGTTTAACATCTATTATCTCTGAGTAGAGTGTACTGTTACCTTTATATTAAATATGAGGCATCTAAGGCAGATTGAGTTTAAGTAACTTAACCAAGATTGCATAGCTATTATATTAAGTGATCTCAGTTTATGTTATAACAGTATACAACAGAGAATGTGTGCTCCTTGCTAACTTGATTAATATTGCTAAATTATTTCCAAGTTACACAAGGACAGTGTATCTTAATTAGCAATGGATGAATACTACTTTTCTATGAGTTTGCATTGATCCTTTAAGAATTCACAAAACACCGTATGCTATTCTGACAATATGGTTCTGCTAACTGACAATGAGTAAGCTTGACTAGTTGATACCTTACCATATTTAAGTTTGCAAGATTTAACAGTACATTCAGAAATTGAAATCAAATTTTGGATTAACAAATTCTTGGTGTTACTGTAAAATTCATTTTAGGTTACAAGGTCTATTGCATTGGATAGGATGAAACTACCATAAGAGGAACTTTTCCTTCCAACCTACTCATATAACTTCACATGGATTCAGCCTAAGGATGTGTATACCTGTACCATCTTACCTGCTTCCACCTGTCTAATTTCTTCAATTACTTAACTAAAGTGAAAGGAATGCCCAGAGAGGTGTATTATAATGAGCTTGCTTCATTAACCTTCAGTTTCTGGCATAATTCATTTTTGGAAAGAAGATGGAAGGAGACATATCCGTCTAACTTCATATGACTTGTAATCAATACTAGAGATTCCTGTGTAGCATGAATACCAAGAAGCCAAGGCAAAACAAGATTGATATTAGTTTATATACTTCAGTCATCGGCTTGAAGAAAAATTTTAAAGCACAGGCTTATCCAAGAGCCTATTGTGACTTGAAATCATTCCAGAATCTATCATTTAATATATCCAGCAACTTAGTATTCTGGTATTTGACACCAATAACATTTTTTAAATACCATATGCAAAAGACTTACTCTAGTAATTTGAGAAGTTGAACAAAAAGAAAAAAACACCAAATATGTTTATAGCCATAAATAAAAGAAAACTAAAACTTGGGGAAAATAATGACATAGGGTTTTCAGAAAAAAATAACTCTCTATGAAACAAAATAATACCTCCAAACAAATATATATTCATTCAAAACATAGTATCTGGATTGTTTCAGAAGTAGGTCTCTAACTCTTTCTTAGAATATAATTTAGTTTTATTCTGAGGATGATTTTGTGTGTGGGATAACCCAGATTCATGTACTGTTTCAGGACTGTGATATTATAGAATGATAGTTCCAACTTTCAAAGGTATAAACTCATTGCTCCAAAAGAATTTTGTCGATTTCTTAAAAAATTAATAAATAAATAACTTTCAGTTACTGTCATACTTATTACTTTTTTTGAGCCACCTTTTCATCTCCTAAATGACAATGAGAAAAATAGAAGAGGATTATTTTGTATTCTTGTTTCCTGCAGAACCATTAAACATCACTACAATATATTTTATGAAAGCTCTTTAGAAAAGTAAAAATTAGTAATAGGAATATAGCAACTGTATTATTTCATATTTGCAGTGTACTGAATATTCAAATTACCAAAACAATTGAAACAGGTATTAAAATGTGGATTCAATAAATGCGAAATACACTGTCATTTATTATGTATAAATTGTGAAAAACAAATTTTTATTGTCACTGGTCAGTTTACATGTTAAACCACAACTTCTTTGGTAAGCACACTTGTGTATTAGTTCTGCCGGTTCCTACTTTAAACTGAATGAATGCTATGTTCAATCATTTTGTCTCTGTGTGGGAACAAGCCAGACCAGAATGTTGGCTCTGCATTTGACCTGCAGAGCAGGCGCTGTTGCTGTCCTGTCCAGATTCCCCCGAGATGGATCCACCCATCCCTCAGCTGCTAAGTGCTGGCTGCTGGCAGCCCACAGCTGTCCCTTCCCCTGAGTATTACCCTTGGCTGATCGGAACTGTCGTCCAGCACAGAACTGTTGGGGAAACCGTGCTTCCTTTCCACCTTGCAGGCAGCCTTAATGACTTACTGCCAAGCGTGAGAAAAAGACTGGTCCCTTGCTTCAAGATGGGACAATTGGATTCTCTGGAATAGGAGGCTGATGCCACAATCTACCTGCACCTACACTTGTGCTTAGCTTTTCCCTGACCTATTTTGCTTCCCTCACTTGTTGCTGGTGTCATCCTAAACCATTTCAATTCATCACTTGCACAAAAATGCATTTCTTAGACTCTACTTACAGTGAAACTGATCTAAGACAATCTGGTATTTTTACTGGAAAAAAATCAGAAAAAATAGAAATTAACTTTTTGTAATGTAAAGGTGATGAGGTACCAGATGATTATGATTTTGTCCATTCATTTACAATGAGAATTTTTTTTAATGAGTGCAGTATATTGGCTTATTACTTAGGGTTAGACTGCATTTTAAATCATTGTGGCTAATAAAAAATGAAGTTGCTTTCCTGGTATAATTTCATAAAGACAAGCATTTTTGCCTTTAAAAACAAAGTTTATTTTTTCCCTCCTTTAAATGTAAGGGAATTGTACTGATACAACTTTCAATTTTCTGGAGAATGTACATAGTTTAGTAGTTAGAATTAAGAATGAATATGAAGAAAATCCAAATTATTTTGTAGGCATGCTGAGTTGTCTTAGTGTTTTTCTTTGCTTAAATGATATTGACGGGGGTCCTTATTGAAGAGGAAATAAGTATGTGCTTGGAGCCTCACAGACAACCATTCATCATTCTCTCATGCAAAAGACAGAACCCCTGTGCCAACACACAAAATCCAATGGCATCTATAGTAGCAGAAAATCAATAGAGTGTATTAGAAAACTCAGAGGCTAATCAGAGCCCAATATGCAGGCATGATGTATTCTAAAAGGAGCATTGCTTTAGGACATAACTCAACTCTCTGAACACCACAGACTGCAGCTTAATTCAGGCATTTAGGGGGAAAATGAAGGCCTTTAAAAATATACATTTTGTTCTTTATTGCCTCCCAGAGAAGCTTCATTGTAGTACTGTAATAAATGATGATAACATATTTTCTTAAAAACTGATGTTAGCTCAGTCATTATGCTCAAAGAGAATGAGTGTCCCTGCTGTGTGAAGCAATGAGATGTCATTAGTAAGCAGCATCTTTGCTAAATGCAAGATGCATATTGTTACTTGTTAAACACACTATTAATATCTGTAAAGGTAAACAACAATTGATTTATTTCTTTCATTTGCAGTTGGTTATGTGAACTATTTTAGCTGATCTTGAACTCTAAGGGAAGATATATACCCAAATTGAAGTTTGTTGTGTGACAAATTTCAAATAAATTGCACTTTATAATGAAAAGGCATTTAGATTAAATTATTCAAAAATACCAGGCTCTGAACAATATCTGAACATGTTATACTAGTATAATGTTTTCACTCTTGGGAACGCAAAAAACTTTAGAATATATTATACTACTGTTGTTCTAAATTTTCTCTAAAATAATTAACACATATTCTTGATTTAAGTATTTTTTTGCCTTTCTGGTAATATAGCATTTATGCATGATTATATCATCAATATAGGTTCCTAATATCATATACATCTTTTCTTCTATTTGTATTATTAATATTTTTAGGTAATCAGCAAGTCTTCAATAGTAGGTTAGCTTTTTCAATAAATGTGTAATATGTAAACATGATTCCAAATTGCATGTAACAAACTCATGCTTCAATATTAAAGGGACATTTGTATTTTTAATAAACCTTTGATTTTACCTTAGGTTAATAACTTGAATTTAGATATTACATAAATATATGCATTTATTGTAGTATATGAAATGCCAAGGTCAATTTGGTTGTAATAATCCTAGAAAAATGAAAAGTGAACAATGATGCCCTGCTTGGAAACAAAAGCTAATTAAGATTTTTTTAATGCCCCAGAGAGAAAAGTGTACAGAGAGTAGTCACAGTTGGTTCAAGATTGGCAACTCTGTCAGATGTGACAGCACATTCAGCTCATCCCACGCAGACACAATCCGGCATCTGGGAGGATAATTATTAGACTTTAGAACACTTCTTGGAAATTTTCCATGTATTAGAGTGATTGCAAAGCCACCTTTCTGGAACTATCATCATTTTATATGTTACTAAATGCTTTATCAATATTTATTTTTCACCTTTCTTATGAATTATAGCTATTCCGACAGGCTAGAAAGGAGTACTATAGATTTAATGAAGTAATATTTTTTAAAATGTGCAAATACTTTTGTTTTCCTTTTAAAATCAAATTCTATAATTTACAATACAAAATTTAAAATTCCGAATGCATTGCCTTGGTGAGATAATGCTGTGAATAAACTCTCATAAAAATAAGCTAAAGGACTCAGTTTTAGCATAAACTTTAAAAATACTTTACATTTTTTAGCCACTTAAAAAATATGAAATATCTCCTTTATAAAGGTTTTTAAAATAAAATTTTAGATATATTTACATATATAGCAACCCAATACAATATTCCTAACAAAAACTATATTTGATAAGTAATTTTTAAGCTAAATAAAAATAGACAAATGTGAAGCTTCAGTGAATAGTTTTCTGAATGGATTCCATTAAACACTGAAATGATTTTTATTTTCTTTGCTATCTGAGAGCTAATATCATTTATTTAGACAGGCAGTGGGACAGGTCCTGCCACTGTATTATTTTGGATAAGTTCCTTCAAGGTGTTCATCTGCTAAATGGCACCATTAGTACTGCATTCTTCAGAGAAATGCTATAAAAAATAAATGGCACAATGTATATAAACCATTTTGGACAGTATCTAGTACTACTTAAATTGTTAGTACTGTTGTTACTATCAGCATTATATTATTAAGATTGCTATTACCATAATGAGAAAACGTGACATCATGGAAGTTTGTGGGACTCTGAAACAAACATATCTGGTTATGAATATTGAATCAATCCCCTAGAAGTTATTTGAACCTGGAGAAATATTTTGGTCCTTTAGAGCCCCCTTTTTCTATTCTGTGGAAGGTGGGGGGACTCCTACCCAACAAGGCAGGTTGTTTCTAAAATCATAGTGTTTAAAAATACTGTCCCGGTTGGGCACAGTGGCTCACACCTGTAATCCTAGCATTTTGGGAGGCTGAGGCAGGTGGATCACCCGAGGTCAGGAGTTCAAGACCAGCCTGGCTAACATGATGAAGCCCCGTCTGTACTAAAAAATATAAAAATTAGCCAGGCGTGGTGGCAGGCCCCTGTAATCCCAGCTACTTAGGAGGCTGAGGTAAGAGAATCTCTTGAATGTGAGAGGTGGAGGTTGCAGTGAACCGACTGTACCATTACATTCCAGCCTGGGCAACAAGAGAGAAACTCCAAGAAACAAAAATAAAATAAAAAACAAAAACAAAACAAAAAAACAAATCCTGACCATAGCAAGTTCTTAATAAATGATGTTTTTTAGTAAGAAGGAAATGGCTCAGGAACTTCATTGGTTTCTTACTTTCTTTTCTTCTCTTTTCTTTCCTTTTTCTTTTTTTGTTTATTTTGTTTTATGTTGAGACAGGGTCCCACTGTATCACCCAGGCTGGAGTTCAGTGGAATGATCACAGCTCACTGACGTCTCAATTTTCCCTGGCTCTGGTGATCCTCCTGCGTCTGCCTCCCAAATAGCTGGGATTACAGGCACACATCATCATTTTTGACTAATTTTTGTATGTTTTGTAGAGATGGTATTTCTCCATGTTGCCTAGGCTAGTCTCGAAATTCTAATCTCAAGCAATCCATGCACCTCAGCCTTCCAAAGTACTGGGATTACAGGAGTGAGACACTGAGCCTGGCCAGTTTTTTAATGTATAATAATACTATACACAAAATATATTTTCCAGACTTTGTACTTGCAACTTCTGTCCTCTGTGGTGAAAGAAACCACAAAGTAATGTATTTTTATTATTTACATATATTTTTCAATATACAATTGCTTTTATTGTTCAGTGAATTATTTCCTTCACTCAAATGGTGATCACAAGAGACAATGATGATTTTTGCTTAGAGTATTTCTCCAAGCATGCAAATATTGTTTCACAGTTAAAATACAAGCTTTGGACATTCATTTGCATGTTTAGATATGTCTAACTTGAATGATATGATTCAACTTATTAATGTTATGTAAAAGGATATTAAATGTCAGAGAAACTATAACCTGCTTAGGAAATAATAACTACCCTCAAAGAAATTACCAGCATTCTAGTCTTTGTAAAAAATGTAAATATGCGTGCACACAAATATTCCTCTAGCCTTATACATATTAACTTTAAAATAGTTACTATGTAAACAAAAGTACAGATGCATATAACAAATAAAATTTGAAGCAATTTTAAGATATATTTACAGGTTCTCAATTCCTAATCACAAATGACTTTCTGCTGATTGGCTCATAATCACCCTTGTATTATTAGTGTATTTCTCACTTTGTTACAGGCACTGTAATACAATCATTTGATAGATAATTGCATGTAATTTTTCTCCTCAAAATTAACTCTCCTTTCCCTTTCTTTAAACTTTTTCCTAGGCCTGAATTCTACATTTCCAACTGCCAGTAAGGTGCTTCCATCTGTTGTCCATCAGGCTCACAGAAATCATATTATCTATGGCTAGAAACTTTCAGAGCCACAAAGTAATGGGGATTATACAAAGCTTAATTCAACTTGTAGAATTCTAAGACATTATATTGACTGTAAACGTTTTACTAGACACATTTCTGACCAAATAAAACACATTTTAATAATGCATTTGTGCTATAACATGAAAATACGTTCTCAAATCTTCTTCCAATTCTATTCTCTTGCATTACATAAAATTTGTGCCTTAGAGTCTTTAGCAAAGATACAGTCTTAGCTTATGATAGCCATAGTCTCCATGTTGTTTTATGTCCTAGAAATCTTCAAATATCCCTAACTATATTATTGAAAATCTTTTAGATATAAGTAATAATGCCAAACAAAATTTTCTGTCTTCTATAACTGGGAAGTCTATAGTCCATGTCTTCAGGCACTGCTGGATTCATAAAATTAATAATGTCAAGGCTGTTTCTCCCATGCTTAAATTCTCTATCCACATGCTTGATGAAAAAGCTACTGGCAATCCTACTAACCTATAAATGCCAATGGGAAAATGGCATTCTATTTTAGTGGAAAAATGCCCTTGGAAGGACTCTGATTGGTCATGTTTTGTCACAAATATTTGTTGAGTAAATAAATCTCTTTCTCTTTTCTGTGTCAGTTACTGTAGCCATGGGTTTATTTGCCTTGACTAGCCAAGCCTGTAAAACAGGCACAAGACTGAATGGGGAATGGTAGTTTCAGTTCTATTTGAAGACAAAGAGCAAGTTCTACAAAGATAAATGGTTCTGCTAATTAGAAGAAAAAACAAGACAAATAATGTTAAATATGCTTAGAAATACATATAGAAATTATCAGAGCTCCTGATAATAACTTGCACTCTGGTGTTTCCTCCTAGTATCAAGAATCCATGAAGCAAAAAATCTTATTTACATGGATTTTATGCACCAAACAAGAAAAAATCTGGCTCCGTGAGAGTGTCATGAAAATGTAGAATGCTGTAGTTGATATTCTAAAGCATTTAGCTATAAAAAAAAATCTATCATGTAAAGAGCTATTTTTTCAGAGTATCACGAAAGTGTGCATATTTAAACAATATGGTTTGTTCTTTAAAAAGATTCATATAGCTTTTATGATTATTTTTAGCATACAGTTCCCACTGGACTATTTGATATGAAACATTTTCTACAGTCTGGATTCTATATGCATAGTATAGTTTAAAATGTGTCTTTTTCCTTTCTCTGTATTTTAAGCCAATTGGTAGCTGGGTATAGAGGCCTAATAAGACTCATGTCCAATCCTCTGGAAAGGTAATGAATAATGATATGTTTTGTAATCAGCTACAGATAATGTCTAATTTTCTCTCATTTTTATTTATGCTCAATGCCTAGCTCCATTAACTCACTGGGGTGACCACATGGGATATTCTCTTCTATCATTTCTTGTTCATTTGGTTAGATAATATACTTTTTCAAATTGGATCTGAAAAATTTATATGGCAGTATATGAACAGATACTTCATATAGAAGAGAAGTAATGTTGGAGCCGGGAACATCAAACTCCTAGATTCTGTTACACATTTCCCCTCATTTATTATTTGGTTACCCAGTATTATAATTAAGGAAATAGCAGGATTTATGCTTTATGATTTTTCTCTACCAGTATTTGCAATAATAAACTTGTTCACTATTATGATGGTCAGTTTATGTGTTAAGTAGGGTACATAGTTTTTCAGTAAACACTTATCTAATCCTGACTGTGAAGATATCTTGTAAATGTGACTCTAATCCATAGAAAATGACTAACTAAGGGACTTTACACATGTCAGTCAGTTGAAAGGCCTTGGAAACAGATGTAGGCTTCCCTAAAGAAGAAAACCATCTGCCTATGGAGATCAGCTTCTACTCATGCCCAACAGTTCTAGCCTGCCCTCCGCGACAACCAGCCTTAGAGATTTTAGAATGGCGTTGCAATGCCCCACAATTTTATAAGCCAAATAATATATGTTCAACACAGAAATAGAACCAGTTTCTGTTTATTTATAATTATTTATTATAAATAATAGATACATAAGTATACATATAAAACTGGTCATGTTATATATATCAAAATATTCAACCTAACATCATATCATATATATTTAACATAATGTATTTATTTGTTAAATGTATATAATATATTCAACATATAATAATATATTGAATATGTTATTATATGTTATGAATATATTAGCATATATTATTAATATTTACATTGCATATATATAAATGGTTCTGTTTCTCTGTTGAATGTTGTTTCCTACTCCTGGTACCAACATTTATATCAGTCTGGATTCAACAGAGGTTTCTGCTGAATATGAAGAAATTAAGGGTTAAGGTATATTAAGGATTATGTTTTCTGAATAGGTTTTGGGATTCGTTGAATTGCTATTCTAATCTGATTAGATCTAAAGGTACTAATGACTCTGTTTTCAGTAGTAAAAATGGCACTGATCATCCATGACATGGTGTGGCAATAGAAATATGCAAAATATTACCTTTGGATACCCCTAATCAATACATACTAAAGGGAAGTCACTGGGTAAAAATGTCTTAATAATTGATATTTTATATTAGTCAAATTGAGGAGTATAATGATATGAGAAGGCTGTTCTTCATAGCACTGGAAAAGGTAGGGGGAGACAAGGATGAGCTCACAATGTCAAATTCCCATCTCAAATTGAGCTCAAATAACCTGAAAGCTTCTACATTTTCCTTGAAATAAAGATTTATGTTTTGTAATCATAGGGCTGAGATTTTAGAAAACCAAACTCAGAATCTAATCTCTTGAATGGTGAGATTATGCAAGTTGAATTCCTTACCTTCCAGGGTGTCTTCTGCTAAGTGCAGGCTTTCATTAGGAAAAAAAAAAGATCTGAAAAATTCATATAATGACATATGGACAGAGACCATGGATCTGGGAACATCAAACTCCTAAATTCTGTTGAGTCTTCTTTGCTATTAGAAGCAGCCTTGCTACTCCAGTCAAAGAAAGGTAGCCCTGCTTTCCCTGAAAAACTTGTAGAGGCCTTCCGTTTTACTTTGTTTTCATGCTGTTGATAAAGACATACCAGAGACTCGGAAGAAAAAGAGGTTTCATTGGGCTTAGAATTTCACATGGCTGGGGTGGCCTCAGAATCATGGTGGGAGGTGAATGGCACTTCTTACATGGCAGCAGCAAGAGAAAATGAGGAAGATGCAAAAGCAGAAACTCCTGTTAAGCCCATCGGATATTGTGAGACTCATTCACTGTCGCAGAATAGTGTGGGAAAGACCGGCCCCCATGGTTCAGTTAGCTCCCCTGAGTCCCTCCCATAACACGTGGGAATCCTGGGAGATTAATTCAAGTTGAGATTTGGGTGGGGACACAACCAAACCATATCACCTTCCTGAGGTATTGGCCTTGCAAGCCACTGTTGATTCTAGTCAAGTGCTACTCCAGCCTCCTCTCTTTGTTCTAGACTCATAATTAGACTAAATTTTAGCAAGCTCTAAAGGGTACAGTACAAGGTGTAACCCATGAATAGGTGCTCTACACAATAAAAGAACTGCATGATTATTTTCAATTTATACAGGCAGAAATCTGAAGATATGTATGGGTTTAGATCATAAGGGTATGGATAGTGATAGAAAGAACATAAAGTTAGATTAGGCCAAATTGATTAATAAAGGCCCACTAAACAGATTCTGGACAGTGTTTTTACTCAATGTATTAGAAATGGCTATAACAGTTTTTTGACTCATTGGCCAAAATATGGACCCAAAAGTAGCTATACTGAAAGAAGCTGAAATGTCAGAAATAATTTGGTATTCTATAGAGGAGGGTATCCAGAGGACTTAGAGAGATTGGAATGTTAGTGTAGCTTAATCATGTAAAGACATGTTCATCTACACTAGGAGCATTCATAGAGCACATCCTTCACTAGAATTGTGAGAAATAATTTTTTGAGGGAAGACCCAGCATCCTGGGTCATTCTTCCATGCCATTTATATATTCAAGTGTAAAATGCCACCATCAAACTGGGAACCCTAAATGCAAAGCGAAAAATGGGATACTGGGGTGGAAGGGGCTAAGTGTCGATATTTGCTTGCTAAAGACAAGATAGTTGTGCTCTCTACCTTAGTGGAGAGCAGAGCCTAAGCAATCCAGAGACTTATAGCCTTGGCTGTTGATCATGGAGTCCTTAGAAAAGTAATAGATAGTTGGATGGTCTACTAAATCCTTACTTGATTCATGTAAGCAGAAGAGTTTTTAGTTGAGTGAACAGAAGTCTAACTTGACTCACCAGAACAGAGAGTCTCTGCCTCTCAATCAACTCCCAGAATCATGCCAGTTTATAGACTCAGAACCTTTGAATGAAGAACCCTTGAATTAAGGGTTTCCTTTGAGGAAAAAGACTGCTACTTACTTAGCCTGCCTCCAAAGTGAGTTATGGCCAGTTAGCAGCGTTATTGTACATTGAGAGAAAAGAAATAATAAGGAATTACTTGACACTGACTTTAAACTGGAACTAGTTCCAGAAGACACAAAATATCACTGTGGTCCATCAGTTGGAGTAAGAACTTAACATATGTCCAATGATCAATGGAGTTTTAGCTAAAGTCCATCTCACAGTGTGCTCAATGTGTCCCTGACCCCTTACTGTGGTAATTTCCCCATTTCCAGAAACACATAATTAGAAAAGACATATTCAGCAACTGTAGAATACCCATATTGTTATTCTGACCTGTGGAGTGAGAGTTATTGGGGTGGAAAAGTTCAAGCAGAAGTTATTTGAACTAACTCTTCCTATAAAAATAGTAAACCCAAAGCAATAGGACATTCATGAAGGGATTGCAGACATTAGTGCCACTGTAGAAAACTTCATGGATGAATGGGTAGTGATTCCCATCATATTCCTATTCAACTTACCGATTTGCTATCTGCAGAAAACAGAGGGATCTTAGAGAATCACAGTGTATTATCTTAAATTTAATCAGATGATGATTCCAATTGATGTTGTACTTCCAAGTTGTGCTTTCACCAGTGGAGCAAATTAAGATATCCTCTAGTACCTCTGTGCTGGCAAATGTTTTTCTTTTCCTTGATGCCTTTAAGTGAAGACCACCAGAAGCAGCCTGCTTTCAGCTGGCAAGGCAAGTAGTGCAACTTCACTGTCCTACCTCAGGGGTATTTCAGCTCTCTACACCTGTCATTATTTAGTTCACAGGGAACTTGATCACCTTTCCTTCACACCAAATATTATGTTGGTCTATTATATTGATGATATGCTAATTAAACCTAGCAAACAAAATGTAACAAATATTCAAGATGCTTTTATAAAACACTTGTGTATTAAAGGATAAGAAATAAATATACAAGTCATGGACTTTCAACCTCTCTTAACTTTCTAGGGACCCAGTGATGTAGCATATGTTGATATATCCCTTCTGAGATAAAGGATAAGTTGTTGCATCTGGCCCCTCTGGCAACCAAAAAAAAGAGGCACAAAGCTTAGAAGTGCTCTTTCAATTTTATACATGACATATTCCTCCTTTGGGTATGATATTCTGTCCCCTTTAATGAGTAACTAACAAAGCTGCTAGTTTTGACTGAAGTCCAGGACAAGAGAAGGCTCTACAGAGACAGGCTGCCATTCAAGCTTATTGGCCACTTGGGCCATACAATGATCAGATCCAAGGTGTTTGGAGTGTCAGTGGTAGATAGGGATGTTGTTTGAAGTGTTTATGAAACACAGTGCACACCCTTAGTATTTTGGAGAAAAGCCATTCTAACTCTGTGGATAACTACTTTCCTTTGAGAAACAGCTTTTGGCTTGCTACTGAGCCTTGGTAGAGACTAAAACAGTTATCCATAGGCCACCAAGTGGAAATGTGATATAAGCAGCCAATTATATACAGATATATGGCTTGGTGGGTTAGCTTATCCATTTTTCTATCTATCTATCTATCTATCTATCTATCTATCTATCTATCTATCATCTATCTATCATCTATTTATATCTATCTATCTATCTATCTATCTATCTATCTATCTATCTCTAAATAGAGAAAGAGATATAGATATCTCATTTGAAGCAGGCCCTGAAGGCACAAGTTACATGAAAAAGATGGCAAATGCCCTTACGCTTGCTACATTACTTTCTCTGGCTCTCTACTCACATGTATAGCTTGATGAGGAGCACACTTTGAACAGTTGACTGTTCATCAGTTGATTGATGTTGAGAAAACTCTGGCCTGGCTTTCAGATGGCCCTGCATAATAGGTAGTCACTATCTAAAGAAACAAATGAGAACAAAGACACAATATTACAGAATCGCTGAAACATATTTAAAGCAGTGTCTAGAGGGAAATTTATAGCACTAAATGCCCAGAAGAGAAGTGAGGAACGACCTAAAATTGACACCCTAATGTTATGATTAAAAGAAGTAGAGTAGCAAGATCGAACAAATTCAAAAGCCAGCAGAAGACAAGAAATAACTAAGATCAGAGCAGAACTAAAGGAGATAGAGACACAAAATACCCTTCAAAAAATCAATAAATCCAGGAGCTGTTTTTTTGAAAAGATCAACAAAATAGATATACTGCTAGCAAGACTAATAAAAAAAAGAAAAAAGAGAAGAATTAAACAGATGCAATAAAAAATGATAAAGGGGATATCAACACCAATCCCACAGCAATACAAACTACAATCAGAGATGACTACAAACACCTCTATGCAAATATACCTATAAATCTAGAAGAAATGGATAAATTCCTGGACACTTATACTCCCTCCCAAGACTAAACCAAGAAGAAGTTTAATCCCTGAATTGACCAATAACAAGGTCTGAAATTGAGGCAGCAATTAATACTCCACCAACCAAAAAAAGTCCAGGACCAGATGTGTTGAAAGCTGAATTCTACCCAACATACAAGGAGAAGCTGGTACCATTCCTTCTGAAACTATTCCAAACAATAGAAAAAGAGGAAATCCTCCCTAACTCATTATGAGACCAACATCATCCTGATAACAAAAGCTGGCAGAGACACAACGAAAAAAGACAATTTCAGGCCAATATCCATAATGAAAATTGATGTGAAAATCCTCAATAAAATACTGGCAAACTGAATCCAACAGCACATCAAAAAGCTTATCCATCACAATCATGTCAGCCTCATTTCTGGGGTGCAAGGCTCATTCAACATATGCAAATCTATAAATGTAATCCATCACATAAACAGAACCAAAGACAAAAACCGAATGATTATCTCAAAGGCCTTCTCTGCATGCTATAAACTCTCAATAAACTAGATATCAGTGGAATGTATCTCAAAATAATAAGAACTATTTATAACAAACCCACAGCCAATATCATACTAAATGGGCAAAAACTGGAAGCATTCCCTTTGAAAACTGGCACAAGCTAAGGATGCCCTCTCTCACCACTCTTATTCAATATAGTATTGGAAGTTCTGGCCAGGGCAATCAGGAAAGAAAAAGAAATAAAGGGTATTCAGTTAGGAAAAGGGAAAAATCAAATGTGCTCTATTTGCAGACAATATGATTGTATATTTAGAAGACCCCATTGTCTCAGCCCCAAATCTCTTTAAGCTGACAAGCAACTTGCACAAAGTCTCAGGATACAAAATTAATGTACAAATATCACAAGCATTCCTAAACACCAATAATAGACAAACAGAGAGCCAAATCATGAGTGAACTCCCATTCACAATTGGTACAAATGGAATAAAATACCTAGGAATACTACTAACAGAGGATGTAAAGGACCTCTTCAAAGAGAACTACAAACCACCTCTCAAGGAAATATGAGAGGACACAAACAGATGGAAAACCTTCCATGCTCATAGTTAGGAAGAATCAATTTCATGAAAATGGCCATATTTCCTAAAGAAATTTATAGATTCAATGCCATCCCCATCAAGCTACCATTGACTTTCTTAACAGAATTAGATAAAAACACCTTAAACTTCATATGGACCCAGAAAGGAGCCCACATAGCCAAGACAATGCTAAGCATGCACACACACACACACACACACACACACACACACACACACACAAAACCAATGCTTGAGCCATCATACTGACTTCAAACTATACTTCAAGGCTACAGTAGTAAAAACAGCATGGTACTGGTACCAAAACAGAGATATATAGACCAGTTGAACCGAACAGAGACCTCAGTAATAATGCCACACATCTACAACCATCTGATCTTTGACAAACCTGACAAAAACAAGCAGTGGGAAAATAATTCCCTATTTAATAAATGGTGTTGGGAAAACTGACTAGCCATATGCAGAAAGCAGAAACTGGATCCCTTCCTTACACCTTAGAAAAAAATTAACTACAGATGGATTAAAGATTTAAACATAGGACCTAAAACCATAAAAACTCTAGAAAAAGCCTTGTTAATGCCATTTAGGACATAGGTATGGGCAAGTACTTCATGACTGAAACACCAAAAGCAATGACAACAAAAGCCAAAATAGACAAATGGGATCTAATTAAACTTAAGAGCTTCTGCATGACAAAAGATACTATCATTACAGTGAACTGACAACCAAACAAATGGAAAAAATTTCGCAATCTATCGGTCTGACAAAGGTCAATATCCAGAATCTACAATGAACTTAAACAAATTTACAAGATAAAAAATAAGCAACCTCATCAAAAAGTGGGCAAAGTATATGAACAGACATTTCTCAAAAGAAGATATTTATGCAGCCAACAAACATATGAAAAAATGCTCATCACTGGTCATCAGACAGATGCAAATCAAAACCACATTGAGATACCATCTCATGCCAATTAGAATGGTGATCATTAAAAAATTAGGAGACAACAGATGCTGGAGAGGATGTGAAGAAATACGAACACTTTTACACTGTTGGTGGGAGTGTAAATTAGTTCAACCATTGTGGAAGACAGTGTGGCAATTCCTCAAGGATCTAGAAGTAGAAATACTATTTGTCCCAGCAATCCCATTACTGGGTATACAAATATATAATCCAAAGGGTCATAAATCATTCTGTTGTCAAGACACATGCACATGTATGTTTATTGTGTCACTGTTCACAATAGCAAAGACTTGGAACCAACTCAAATTCCCATCAAGGATAGATTGGATAAAGAAAATGTGGCACATATATACCATGGAATACTATGCAGCCATAAAAAAGATGAGTTCTTGTCCTTTGCAGGGACATGGATGAAGCTGGAAACCATCAATCTCAGCAAACTGACACAAGGACAGAAAACCAAATACTACATGTTTTCACTCATAAATGGATGTTAGACAATGAGACCACATGAACACAGGGAAGGGAATATCACATACCAGGGCCTGTTGGGTTGGGGGGCTAAAGACTGGATAGTAAAGGGTAGGGAAATTGGGGAGGGAGAGCATTAGAAGAAATACCTAATGTAGATAATGGGGTGATGGATGCAGAAAACCACCATGGCATGTGTATACCTATGTAACAAACCCACATGTTTTGCACATGTAGCCCAGAACTTAAAATATAATAAGTACATTTTTAAAAAATGGTAGCATGGTAGCCCCTTTCTGGGATATCCTTGAGGTACAATAATGAAGAAAAATTCTCCCAGAGGGCAGAACTTAGAGAAGTGTACTTTGTGTTTTATATTCCCTTGAAGTAGAAATTCCAGAGTTCTGAGTTTCTATTGATTTATAGTCTGTAGCCACTCTTTAGCCAATGGTTTGGCTGGGTAGTCAGGGACATGGAAAGGAACATGATTGGAAAATAGGCAGTGCAGAAGTTGGGAAAGTGAATATATGGATATATGTCTTCGAATGTGCAAAGAATGTGATACATTTTTATATTATATGAATATTCACCAGAGGGTGACCTCAGAAGAGGAAAATGTTAATAATGTAACTTAATAATAATGTTAATAATCAAGTGACTAAATTTCCCAATTTCCCCACCTAATCGTGTTATTACCTTATTGACTCATTAAAAAATATCCTTGGTGGAAGATGCAGAGTTTATGCATAGGCTTAGCAACATGGACTTTCACCAAGGATGTCTTTGATACAGCCACCGCTGAATACCCAATCTGGTAGTAGCGGAGAAGAACACATGATCACCTTGATAGATGCAGAAAAGTCTTTTTATAAAACTCAACATTTCTTCATGTTAAAAACATTCAATAAACTAGGCATTGAAGGTACATACCTCAAAATAATAAGAACCATCTATGACAAATCCACAGCCAGCATCACACAGTATGGGCAAAAGGTGTAAGCATTCCCTTTGAGTCTCAAAACAAGACAAAGATACCCACTCTTACCACTTCTATTCAACATTTTGTGGAAAGTCCTAACCAAAGCAATCAGGCAAAAGAAATAAATAAAAGGCATTCAAATAGGAAGACGGGAAATCAAACTATCTCTCTTTGTAGATGGTATGATTTTATACCTGGAAAACCCCATAATCTCTGTCCAAAGATGCCTAGATCTGATAAATTACTGTATCCATGTTTCAGCATACAAAATTGATGTTCAAAAATCAGTAGCATTTCTATACCCCAATAATGGCCATGCTGAAATCCAAATAAAGAAAATACTCTCATTCATAATAGCCACAAAAAGGATAAAACATCAAGGTATTCAGCTAATTTGGGTGGTAAAAGATATGTACAAGACAAAACACCACTCAACAAAATCATATACAACACAAACAAGTGGACAAAAATTATGTACTCACAGATAGGAAGAATCACCATTATTTATATGGCTATTCTGCTCAAAGCAAGTTGCAGATTCAATGTTGTTCCTATTGATCTGCAAACACAGCATGGTACTGGTAAAAAAAAAACCCAGACACATTGACCAATGGAACACAATAGAGAACTCAGAAATAAGACTGCACACCTCCAACCATCTGATCTTCAACACATCTGACAAAAACAAGCAATGGGGAAAAGATTTCCTGTTTTATAAAATGGTGCTAGAAGAACTGGCTAGCCATAAGCAGAAAATTGAAACTGGACCCTTCTTTACACCATATACAAAAATTAAAATAGATTAAAGACTTAAACATAAAACCCAAATTATAAGAACTCTAGTCGAAAATCTAAGCAATACTGTTTAGAACATAGGCACAAGCAAAGATTTCATGATGAAAATGCCAAAAGCAATTACAAAAAAGACAAAAATTAACAAATGGGATCTAATTAAACTAAAGAGCTTCTGCACAGCAAACGATACTATATCAGAGTGAAGAGAAAATCGATAGAATGGCAGAAAACTTTCACAATTTATCTGTCTGACAAAGTTCTAATATCCAGAGTGTAAATGGAACTTAAACAAATTTACAAGTAAAAAGCAAACAATGTTATTCAAAACTGGGCAAAGGACATGACAAAACACTTCTCAGAAGAAAACATACATGTCACCAAAAAACATAAAAAAAAGCTCACCATCACTGATCATTAGAAAGATGCAAATTAAAAACACAGTAAGATACTATCTTATATCAGTCAGAACAG
This sequence comes from Callithrix jacchus, assembly GCF_049354715.1. Lineage (NCBI taxonomy): Eukaryota > Metazoa > Chordata > Mammalia > Primates > Cebidae > Callithrix > Callithrix jacchus. The sequence goes on along the minus strand of NC_133504.1, from coordinate 101,185,949 downwards.
CTTTTCTTAAAAAGTCAAAAACAACAAATGCTGGTGATGTTGCCGAGAAACAAGAATGCTTTTAAGCTGTTAGTGGGAGTGTTAAGTAGTTCAACCACTATGGAAGACAGTGTGGTGATTCGTCAGAGACCTAGAAGAAGAAATACCTCTGCCTCTATTTTATCCATTTTGTGGCTGTTGTGAATGAGAGTATTCTCTTGGTTGAACCACCAATGCCATTGTTAGGTATATACCCAAGTATAACCAAGGAAATATAAATTGTTCTCTTATAATGATACATGCACACATATGTTCACTGCAGCACTATTTACAATAGCAAAGCCATGGAATCAACCTAAATTCCCAACAATGATAGACTGGATAAAGAAAATACACACACACACACACACACACACACACACACACACACACACCATGGAACAGTATGCAGCCACAAAAAGGAATGAGATCATGTCCTTTGAAGAGACATGGATGGAGTTGGAAGCCATTATCCTCAACAAACTAACACAGAAACAGAAAACAAAACACAACATGTTCTCACTAATATGTGGAAGCTGAATGATGTGAACACATGAACACATGGATGAGGGAGAAACAACACATACTGGGGCCTCTCTGGGGTGGGCCCAGTATGTATCATCAGTAAGAGTAGCTTATGGATGCTGGCATTAATACTGAGGTGATAAAATCATCTATGCAGCAAACCACCATTGCACATATTTACCTGTGCAACAAACCTGCACATCCTGCACATGCATTTAAAATAAATGTTGAAGAAAAAAAAGTGTTCTTGCTACTTTCTTGAATTAATGGTTAGATTTTTTTCCAGTACCCTTTCTATGGAAGGAGCAGCCATAGTAGAGCCTCCATTGTATACTGTGGTTTCTGTCACAGCTCCCTGACTCTTATGGGCCCATCAACACTTTACTTGTCATTCCTTGGGCATTCACATTACCAATAACTTCTTGTCATTAAATTTTAGATTCAGACTTTACTTCACTATATAGCTATGGTATGAGCTAATAAGTTTAGCACCCTAGCTATAGTTCCCATTTGTGTTTACCAGATATATTTGTGGGAGGAGTTTCATGTTAGTATATTCAACCAAATTCTGGAATCAGGAATTGCTACCCTGTCATTTTGCCTCTTCTCTTTTTACTTATTTCTTTTTATTTCACTAGGTTTTTGGGGAACAGGTGGTGTTTGGTTCCATGAATAAGTTCCTTAGTGGCAATTTCTGAGACTTGGTGCACCCATCATCTGAGCAGTATACACTCTACTCAGTGTGTTGTCTTTTATCCCTTACTTCCTTCTCACCTTTTTGCCTGAATCTCTGAAGTTCATTTTACCATTCTATGTCTTTGCTCCTTGTAGCTTAGCTCCCTCATTTTACCTATTTTCTATCTCAACATTATGTATATTTCTACATAGCACAAAATTTTTCATGGTTTATAATTATAGTTTTTATTTCTCATATGTGCAAAGAGATGAAAAAGCATTATGCATGTTATATATTGCTGAAAGCTTGGTGTCTGGGGCACAGCTTTGCACAAAGTATAGTTATTATAATTACTAGACAATATATGACAGACTAAAATGTAACTCTCAATAAAGGAAAATTTCTACAGTTGAAGTTCTGCCTCTGTGAGGGCCAAGTAAGTGACAATAAACTAATCAGCCCAGAGATAACTACTATGAACTCTGAACAACAACCTCTAGTACATCAAAAATAAAATAGGCATATCATAGAGGGAATTTTATTTTATTATTTTATTTATTTTTATTGACCTATAATAGGTGCTAATTTAATACTGCCATATAATTTATAAATATCATGTCTGTCTAATTTGGTTATGTATCACCATAAATATTTGTCTTTTCTTTATGCTAGAAATAATTTGAATAATGGTATTTTGTGATAACCAATAGATTACTGTAAATTATAGTCACCTTACTGAGCTATAAATCATTAGGTCTTATTTCTTCTATTGAACTGTATATTTGTACCCATTAATCAACCCCAATTCTCCACTAACCTTCCTGGCCTCTGATAACAACCAATCTACCCTCTATTGTCATGATACTTGCTTATTTAGATCCTATATATGAGAACATACAATATTTATTTTTCTGTGCTTGGCTTATTTAACTTAACATAATTACCTCCAGTTTCATTCACATTACTGAAAATTACAGGATTTAATTCTTTTTATGGATAAATAAAATTCCATTTTGTACACATATCATATTTTCTTTACTTATTCATCCACTGATGGACACCTAGATTGATTCCATATTTTGGCTACTGTGAATAGTGCTGGAATAAACAGGAGGGTGCAAATAGCTCTTTGATATATTGATTTCCTTTCTTTTGGATGTATACCCAGTAGTGAAATTGCTGGATCATGTGATATCTCTATTTTTTAGTTTATATATGGGAACTCCATACAGTTTTCCACAGTGGCTGTACTAATATATATTCCTACCAACAGTTTACGAGGGTTCTCCTTTCTCCATATCTTTGCCAACATCTGTTATTCCTTGTCTTTCTGATAAAAATCCATTTTAACTGGGGTGAGATGATACTGCATTGTGATTTTGATTTGCATTTCTCTAATGGTTAGTGATGTTGAACATTTTTTTCATATATCTTTTGGCCATTTGTACATCTTCTTTTAAGAAATATCTATTCAGATATTTTGCCTTTTAAACAATGCATAGTATTTTTACATATTTGTGGGGCATTTGCCCATTTTTCACTTGGATTGTTTGTTCTTTTGTTATTGGGTTGCTTAAGCTCTTTAGATATTCTGGTTGTTAATACCTTGTCAGATGGATAGTTTGCTAATGGGCAAGAGGAAGTGGTAAAGGGCATTTATATTGGAAAGGAAGAGGCTGAATTAGTCTTGTTTGCAGACTACATAATATTATATTTAGCAAAATCTAAAAACTCTACCAAATAACTGTTAGAACTGATAAACAAACTCATCAAGTTCTCAGGATACAAAATCAGCCTGCAAAAATCAGTAGCATTCATATATGCCAACAGTGAACAATCTGAAAAGGAAATCAAGAAAGCAATGCCATTTACACAGCTACAAAGAATATAAAACACCTAGGGACCAATTTAGTCAAAGAAGTGAAAGATATATACAAGGGAAACTATAAAACACTGATAAAAGTAATTAAAGAGGACACAAACAATGAAAAGATATTCCATGCTCCTGGATTGGAAGAATTAATATTGTTAAAATGACAATACTACCCAAAGCAATTTACAGATTTAGTGCAATTCCTATCAAAACGCCAAAAGAATTCTCTACAGAAATAAGAATAACAAACCTAATTGTATAAAACCACAAAAGACCCCAAATAGCCAGAGCAATCCTGCACAAAAAGAATGAAATTGGAGGCATCATACCACCAAGCTTCAAAATATACTGGAACACTATAGTAAGCTCATAAGGATAGTACTTGCATAAAAGGAGACACATAGACCAATGAAAGAGAATAGAAAAATCCAAATACAAATCCTCACATTTACATCCCAAATCATTTTCAACAAGGATGGTAAGAACACTGGGGAAAGGGCACACTCTTCAATAAATGGTGCTGAGAAAACTAGATAACCATATTTAGAAGAATAAAACTAGAGCCCTATCTCTTCTATAAGTAAAAGTCAAATCAAAATCCATTAAAGCTGAAACTGTGAAACTACCAGAAAAAAACATTGGGAAAATACTTAAGGACATTTACATAAGACCACAAAGGCCCAGACAACCAAATAAAAAAAAAAAAAGATATTCCATGGAGGAAATTTTAATATGGAATAAAATAATTTTGGATGAGTTTCCAACATTTATGACTATTTGAGTCTTAGATTAGGCCATAGTCAGCATTGCTCAGGAAATTTAAAACGACGGTGAAAAATTCATGAACTTTTGGGCTTGTATAGCCATTGAACAGTGTGTAAGATGACCACAGAAACTGGAAATTTCTTGTGGGGCCTTACAAAATACAGCCCAATATGGAAACCTCATATTCTATGAATCAACTTTTTACAAATCACTAGAAGCACTTTGTATCAGGCACACATGATACAGACTGAAAGCACCCCATCCAAGGAAAAAGAAAAAAATAAACAAGGCCTGAACTAAGTTTGAATTGCTGACTAAAAGAAAGAGTTTTTACTTAGAGTCCAACCAAGTTAATTGCCTGCCAAAATAAAATCATCAACATCCTTCAGAGAAATATAATGCAATACACAGCCATCAAAACATAACATTTATAATGGCTGACATTAAATGTAAATTATTTGATATGTGAAGAATGAGGAAAAGCAACTCCTTCTAAGGAAAAAAGACAATCAAGAAAGAATAATTCCAAGACTGATCCAAGAAGGCCCTTTAGGAGCAACTTAGGATTGCAGCTCCCAGTGAAAGCACAGAGGGTGAGTGGATTTCCAGACGGATCTTTATTGCCCATAGACCAGGAGATTCCCAGGCAGAGGAGCCCCATGGGTCTCCAGCATGGCTGTTTTGGCTGGCACAGCTGTTTTGCCAGCACCCAGGGGCGGCAGCTCTCCATACAAAATATACTGGTCTGGTTGCCCTTTTAAGTTGGCAATTGAAGCTCTGGGAAGGCAGATTCACCCATTCATCTGATTAAACGGGTCTGAAACAGGGAGCCAGGCTAGGAGATTCCCAGGCAGTGCCGTTGTTTCAACTGGCACAGTGGGTCACCGCATGGGAAATCACACAGATCCCAGCGCCCTTTCAGCAGGTGACTGGAACACCTGGGAGAAAGTCAACTGTTCAACTTAAAAAAAAGGCTCTGAGGAAGGGAACCAGGTGATCAGGCTTGGCAGGTCCCACCCCACAAAAACAAACAAGCAAAAAATCAGCAATTGGAAACATTCTGGGTTGAGAGTTTCATGGCAAGCACAGCTGAACCCAGGATGGTGCAGATAAGAGGGGGAGGGGTGTCTGCCATTACTGAGGCACTCCACCCCTATGGAGGTAGTCTGCCATTGCTGAGGCAGCCTGCCATTGCCAAGGCAACCTGCCATAACAGAGAGTTCACAATTACAGATGCAGGCCACCATTGCTGAGGCAGTTCTAACCACACCCATATAAAGAGAACTGCAGGGAAGCTCACATGGCAGCAGGGCAGAGCAGACAGCAGGGCAGAGCCTAAAGCGGCTCAGCAAAGCCGCTGCAGGCAGTGACTAGGCTGCCTCCTTGCTGGACAGGGCAGCCCTGAAAAAAATTAAAAAGGCAGCAGCACAACAGATACTCATAGATAAAGCCCTAACTCCCCGGGACAGAGCACCTGGGAAAAAAAAGGGGGGTTTATGAGTTCTGCTGCAGCAGACTTAAACATACCTGCCTAGCAGCTCTGAATGAACAACGGAGCTCACAGCTCAGTACTTGAGCTCCTATAAAGAACAGACGGTCTCCTCAAGCAGCTCCCTGACCCCTGTATATCCAAAGAGTCACCTCACAGAGGACTGCTCATACTGATATTTGGCAGGCATCATTCTGGGACAAAGATAGCAGAAGAAGAAACTGGTAGCAGCTGCTGTTCTGCAGCTACTGCAGGTGATCCCCAGGCAAGCAGGGCCTGGAATGGACCTCAGCAGTCCTACAGCAGAGGGGCCAGACTGTTAGAAGGAAAACTAAGAAATAGAAATAACTTCATCAACAACATTCTGGATATCCACTCAGAGACCCAATCTGAAAATCAGCAAATACACAGATGACAGGAGGATAAATCCACAAAGATGGGAAGAAACCAGCACAAAAAAGGAGGAAAACACCCGAAACCAGAACACCTCTCCTCCTACAAGGGATCACAACTCCTCACCAGCAAGTGAACAAAACTGGATGGAGAATGAGTGTGATGAAATGACAGAATCAGACTTCAGAAGGTGGGTAATGAGAAACTTCTGTGAGCTAAAATAACATGTTCTAACTCAATGCAAAGAAACAAAGAACCTTGAAAAAAGATTTGATGAAATGATAACAAGAATGGACAACTTAGAGAGGAATATGAGTGAATTGATGGAGCTGAAAAAAACAACATGAGAACTTTGCAAAGCATGCACAAGTTTCAGCAGCCAAATAGACCAAGCAGAAGAAAGGATATCAGAGGTCAAATATCAACTCAATGAAATAAAACGAGAAGGCAAGATTAGCGAAAAAGGTGCAAAAAGGAATGAACAAAGTCTCCAAGATATGTGGGACTATGTGAAGGGACCTAATCTACATTTGATAGGTGTACCTGAATGTGATGAAGAAAATGAATCCAAGCTGGAAAACACTCTTCAGGATATTATCCAGGAAAACTTCCCCAAACTAGTAAGGCAGGCCAATATTCAAGTCCAGAAAAAACAGAGAACATCACAAAGATATTCCTCAAGAAGAGCAACCCCAAGGCACATAATCATCAGATTCACCAGGGTTGAAATGAAGGAGAAAATGCTAAGGGCAGCCAGAGAGAAAGGTCGGGTCACCCACCAAGGGAAGCCCATCAGACTCTCAGCAGATTTCTCGGCAGAAACACTACAAGCCAGAAGAGAGTGGGGGCCAATATTCAACATCCTTAAAGAAAAGAACTTTCAACCCAGAATTTCATATCCAGCCAAACTAAGCTTAATAAGTGAAGGAAAAATAGAATCCTTTGCGAACAAGAAAATACTCAGAGATTTTGTCACCACCAGGCCTGCTTTACGAGAGCTCCTGAAAGAGGCACTTCACATAGAAAGGAACAACCAGTTCCAGCCATTCCAAGAACATACCAAATGGTAAAGAGCATCAACAAAATAAAGAATCTGCATCAACTAACGGGCACAACAGCCAGCTAACATCAAAATGGCAGTATCAAATTCACACATAACAATATTAACCCTAACTATAAATGGGCTAAATGCACCAATCAAAAGACACAGACTGGCAAGTTGGATAAAAACCCAAAATTCATCGGTGTTCTGTATCCAGGAAACCCATCTCACATGCAAGGATACACAAAGGCTCAAAATAAAGGGATGGAGGAAGATTTGTCAACCAAATGGAGAGCAAAAAAAGAGCAGGAGTTGCAATTCTCATCTCTGATAAAATAGACTTTAAAGCAACAAAGATAAAAGAGACAAAGAAGGACATTACATAATGGTAAAAGGATTGATACAACATGAAGAGCTAACGATCCTAAAAATATACAGACCCAATACAGGAACACCCAGATATATAAGGCAAGTTCTTAATGACTTACAAAGAGATTTAGACTCCCACACAATAATAGTGGGAGACTTTAACACTCCACTGTCAATATTAGACAGATCAATCAGACAGAAAAGTAACAAGGATATCCAACACTTGAACTTAGACCTGGAACAAGCAAACCTGATAGACATTTACAGAACTCTCCACCCCAAATCCACAGAATATACATTCTTCACAGCTCCACATCACACCTACTCTAAAATTGACCACATAATTGGAAGTAAATCACTTCTCAGCAAATGCAAAAGAACCGAAATCATAACGAACAGTCTCTCAGACCACAGTGCTATCAAGTTAGAACTGAGAATTCAGAAACTAACTCAGAACTGCACAGCTTCATGGAAACTGCACAACTGGCTCTTGAATGTTGACTTGATAAGCAACGAAATGAAGGCAGAAATAAAGAAGTTCTTTGAAACCAATGAGAATGAAGACACAATATACCAGAATCTCTGGGACACATTTAAAGCAGTCCCTAGAGGAAAATATGTAGTGCCTCTAGAGGAAAAGATATAGCAATAAGTGCCCACATGAGAAGAGTGGAGAGATCCAAAATTGACACCCTATAATTAAAATTGAAGGAGCTAGAGGAGCAAGATAAAAAAAAACTCAAAACCTAGCAGAAGACAAGAAATAACTAAGATCAGAGCAGTACTGAAGGAGACAGAGACATGAAAAACCCTTCAGAAAATAAAAAAATCCATGAGCTGGTTTTTCGAAAGATCAACAAAATAGACCATTAGCCAGATTAATAAAAAAGAAAAGAGAGAATAACCAAATGGATGCAATAAAAAAGATAAAGGGGAAATCACCACAGATCCCACAGAAATTCAAACCATCATCAGAGAATATTACAAACAACTCTATGAATATAAACTAGTAAACCTGGAATAAATGGATAAATTCCTGGACAATTGCATCCTCCCTAGCCTAAACCAGGAAGAAGTCGAAACCATGAATAGACCAATAACAAGATCTGAAATTGAGGCAGCAATTAAGAGCCTACCACACAAAAAAATCCAAGGTCCAGACGAGTTCACAGTCAAATTCTACCAGACACACAAAGAGGAGCAGTTACCATCCCTTCTGAAACTATTCAAAATAATCCAAAAAGAGGGAATCCTTCCCAAATCATTTTATGAGACCAACATTATCCTGATACCAAAACCCAGCAGAGACTCAACAAGAAAAGAAAACTTCAGGCCAGTATCCATGATGAACATATATGCAAAAATGTTCAATAAAATACTGGCAAGCGAATTGCAACAGCACATCAAAAAGCTTATCCACCATGATCGAGTAGGATTCATCCCGGGGATATAAGGCTTGTTCAACATATGCAAGTCCATAAACATAATTCACCACATAAACAGAACCAAAGACAAAAACCACATAATTATTTCAATTGATGCAGAGAAGGTCTTTGACAAAATTAACAGCCCCTTATGCTAAAAACCCTCAATAAACTCGGTAATGACAGAAAGTATCTCAAAATAATAAAAGCCATTTATGACAAACCAACAGCCAATATCATACTGAATGGGCAAAAACTGGAAGCATTCCCTTTGAAATTTGGCACTAGATAAGGATGCCCTCTCTCACCACTCGCATTCAATATAGTATTGGAAGTTCTAGCCAGAGCAATCAGGAAAGAAAAAGAAATAAAGGGTATTCAAATAGGAAAGGAGGAAGCCAAATTGTTCTACTTGCAGATGACATGATAGTATATCTGGAAGACCCTATCATCTCAGCCCAAAACTCTTGAAACTGATAAGCAACTTCAGCAAAGTCTCAGGATACAAAATCAATGTGCAAATATCACAAGCATTCCTATACACCAAAAAAAGACTTAAAGAAAGCCATATCAAGAACAAACTGACATTCACAATTGCTACAAAGAGAATAAAATACCTAGGAATACAACTAACAAGGAACGTAAAGGATTTCTTTAAGGAGAACTACAAACCACTGCTCAATGAAATGAGAGAGGACACAAACAGATGGAGAAACATTCCATGTTCATGGTTAGGAAGAATCAATATCATGAAAATGGCCATACTGCCCAAAATAATTTACAGATTCAACACTATCCCCATCGAGCTACAAATGACCTTCTTCACAGAACTGGAAAAAAACCACTTTAAACTTCATATGTAACCAAAAGAGAGCCCGCATAGCCAAGTCAATTCTAAGTAAAAAGAACACAGCGGGAGGCATCACACTACTGGACTTCAAACTATACTACAAGGCTACAGTAATCAAAAAAGCATGGTACTGGTACTAAAACAGAGATATAGACCACTGGAACAGAACAGAGGCATCAGAGGCAACATAACATATCTACAATCTTTGATAAACCTGACAAAAGCAAGCAATGGGGAAAGGATTCCCTCTTTAATAAATGGTGCTGGAAAAAACTGGCTAGCTATGTGCAGAAAGCAGAAACTGGACCCCTTCCTGACACCTTACACTAAAATTAACTCCAGATGGATTAAAGGATTAAAGGCATAAACATAAGACCTAACACCATAAAAACTCTAGAAAAAAATCTAGGCAAAACCATTCAGGACATAAGAGTAGGCAAGGACTTCATGACCAAAATGCCAAAAGCATTGGCAACAAAAGCCAAAATAGACAAATGGGACCTAATCAAACTCCACAGCTTCTGCACAGCAAAAGAAACAGTCATTGGCGTGAATCGGCAACTAACAGAATGGGAAAAAAATTTTGCAGTTTACCCATCTGACAAAGGGCTGATATCCAGAATTTACAAAGAACTAAAACAGATTTAAAGAAAAAACAAACAAGCCCATTCATAAGTGGGCAAAGGATATGAACAGACACTTTACAAAAGAAGACACATATGAGGCCAACAAACATATGAAAAAATGCTCATCATCATTGGTCATTAGAGAAATGCAAATTAAAACTACATTGAGATACCATGTCACGCCAGTTAGAATGGCGATCATGAAAAAATCTGGAGACAACAGATGCTGGAGAGGATGTGGAAAAATAGGAACACTTTTACACTCCTGGTGGGAGTGTAAATTAGTTCAACCATTGTGGAAGGCAGTGTGGTGATTCCTCAAGGACCTAGAAATAGAAATTCCATTTGACCCAGCAATCCCATTACTGGGTATATATATCCAAAGGATTATAAATCGTTCTACTATAAGGACACACGCACACGAATGTTCATTGCAGCACTGTTTACAATAGCAAAGACCTGGAATCAACCCAAATGCTTATTGATGATAGATTGGATTGGGAAAATGTGGCACATATACACCATGGATTATTATGCAGCCATCAAAAACGATGAGTTTGTGTCCTTTGTAGGGACATGGATGAACATCATCCTCAGCAAACTGACACAAGAACAGAAAATGAAATACCGCATGTTCTCACTCATAGGCGGGTGTTGAACAATGAGAACACATGGACACAGGGAGGGGAGCACTACACACTGGGGTCTGTTGGGGGGAATAGGGGAGGAACAACGGGAGGTGGGGAGTTGGGGAGAGATAGCATCGGGAGAAATGCCAGATATAGGTGAAGGGGAGGAAGGCAGCACATCGCACTGGCACATGTGTACCTATGCAACTATCTTGCATGTTCTTCACATGTACTCCAAAACCTAAAATGCGATTAAAAAAAAGAATAATTCCAAAATATTGGAATTAGGCTACAATGATACAAAAGCGGCTAATATAACTATAATGAATGAGGTAAAAGAAAATGTGAATTTAATGAAAGAAACAATGAAAACCTCACCCCCACCCCAACTAAAAACTGTTCTTAAAAAGTGAAGGGCCAGATACTGTGGCTCATGCCTGTGCATTTTGTGAGGCTGACTTGGGCAGACTGCTTGAGCTCAGGAGTCTGAGACCAGTCTGGGAAACATGGTGTAACCCTGTCTCTACAAAAAATACAAAATTTAACCAGATGTGGTGGTGTGTGCCTGTGGTCCCAGCCGCTTGAGAGGCTGAAGTGAGAGGATTGCTTGAGACCAGGAGATCAGGGCTGCAGTGAGCTACGACCATGTCACTACACTCCAGCTTAGACAACAGAGCAAGACCCTGTAGGGTGAGAGATTTAAGAGCTAAAAAATATAATACCTGAAAAGGAAATTGAGGAGCTTAGAGTTGACCAAGGAATGAGTTAATTTGATGATGGAGCAGTGTAAATTGTCTTAGTCCTGGAAGTCCTGGCCAGAGCAGTCAGACAATAGAATGAAATAAAAGGTATCTAAATAAAAAGAGAGGAGCTCAAAGTGTTCCTGTTTGGAGATGATATGATTCCATATCTAGAAAAGCCCATAGATTTTACCCCGAAACTCCTTGATCTCATAAATAACTGCAACAAAATTTCAGGATTAAAAATCAATGTACAAACATCAGTAGCATTCCTATACACTAATAACATCCAAGCTGAAAGTCAAATCCAGAGTGCAATCCCATTTGCAATTGCCACAAAAAGAATAATACATCCAGCAACAGAGCTAACTGGGAAGGTGAAAGATCTCTACAATGAGAAGTAAAAAACAGTGCTCAAAAAAGTCAGAGAAGACAGAAACTAATAGAAAAACATTCCTTGCTCCTGGATAGGGACAATCAGTATTGTTAAAATGGCCATACTGCCCAAAGCAATTTACAAATCCAATGAGATTTCTATCAAACTACCAATGACATTCTTCACAGAATTCACAGAATAGAAAAAAAAGCTATTTTAAAATTCATATGAAATGAAAAAAGAACTCAGATAACCAAGGCAATCCTAAGCAAAAAGAATGTAGCTGAAAGCATCATATTACCAAACTTCAAACTATACTGCAAGGCAACAGTAACCAAAACAGTATAGTACTGGTACCAAAACAGACACAAAGACCAACAGAATGAAATAGAGAGCCAAGAAATAATGCCACACACCTACAACCATATGATCTTTGATAAAATCCACAAAAACAAGCAATGGGAAAAGGACTTCCTATTCAGTAAATGTTGATAACTGACTAGCCACATGCAGATTATTAAAACCAGATGCCCTCCTTATACCTATATAAAAGTCAACTCAAAAGGGATTAAAGATTTAAATGTAAGCCCCCAAATTACAAAAGTCCTGAAAAATGGTTGGGCTTGGTGGCTTACACCTGTAACCCCAGCAGCCTGGGAAGCTGAGGTGGGCGCCACATAAGGTCAGGAGTTCGAGACCAGCCTAAGCAACATGGTGAAACCCCATCTCTACTAAAAATACAAAAATTAGCCAGCCATGGTGGCAAGTGCCTATAATCGCAGCTACTCAGGAGGCTGAGGCAGGAGAATTTCTTGAACCTGGGAGGGAGAGGTTGCAGTGAGCCAAGGTTGAGTCACTGCACTCCAGCCTGGTTGACAGAGCAATACTCTGTCTTAAAATCAAACAGACAGACAGACAAACACCCAGACAAGCAAACAAACAAACAAGCAACCTGAAAGATATCTTAAGAAATACCATTGTGGACATAGGACCAGTCAAAAATTTCATAATGAAGATGCCAAAAGTGATTGCATCAAAAACAAAATTTGACATATGGGAACTAATTGAATTATAGACCTTCTGCACAGCAAAAGAAACTATCAACAGTGTAAACAGACAACCTACAGAATGGGAGTAAATATTTGCAAACTATGCATCCAACAAAGCTCTAATATCCAGAATCTATAAGCAACTTAAATAAATTTGCAAGCAGAAAAGCCAACAACATTATTAAAAAGTGGGCCAAAAACTTAAACAGACACTTTTATATTAGTTCAGTATTGCACTGCTATAAAGCAAACCTTTGAGACTGGGTAATTTATAAAGAAAAGAGATTTAACTTGCTTATAGTTCCACAGGCTCTACAGGAAGCATGATGCTGACATGTGCTTGCTTCTAGAAAGGCCTCATGGTGGAAAGTAAAATAGGAGTAGGCACTTACCATGGCTGGAGCAGGAGAAAGAGAGAGAGAACAAGAAGGTGCCATACAATTTTAAACTAGCAGATCTCCTGAGAACTCATCCAGTATTGCAAAGACAGTACCAAAAGGGATGGTGCTAATCCAATAATTTGCCCCCATGACCCAATCACCTCCCAACAGGTCCCACCTCCAACATTGGGGATTACATTTTGACATGAGATTTGGTGGGGACAGAGATTCAAACCATATCACTTTTCAAAAGAAGCACACATGTAATCAAGAAACATATGAAAAAAATGTTCAACATCACTAATTATTAGAGACATGCAAATTAAAACCACAATGAGATACCATCTCACACCAGTCAGAATGGTTATTATTAAACAGTCAAAAAATAATAGGTGCTGGCCAGGTTGCAGATAAAATGGAATGCTTATACGGTGCTGGTGGGAATGTCAGTTAGTTAAGATACTGTAGAAAGCAATTTGGAGACTTCTCAAGGAATTTAAAATAGAACTAACATTCAACCCAGTGGTGTCATTATTGGGTACTTATCCAAAGGAATACAAATTGTTCTATCATGAGGACTCAGATATGCATATGTTCATGGCACCACTATTCACAATAGCAGTCATGGACTTAACCTAAATGACCATCAGTGGTAGACTGGATAAAGAAAATGTGGCAAGTATATTCCACAGAACACAATGCCACCATAAAAAAGGAAAAAAAAACTCATGTCCTTTGCAAGGATATGGGGGTAGCTGGAGTCCATTATCCTAAGTGAATCAATTCAGGAATAGAATACCAAAAACTATAAACAGTGAATACATATGTACACAAAGAAGGGAACAATACACAGTTTACTTCAGAATGAGTAGTGTGAGTAGGGTAAGAATAAAAAATCTACCTGTCAGGTATTATGCTTATCCCAAGTGATGAAAAAATTTGTACACCAAGCCCCTGTGACCTACTAGTTATCTATATAACAAACCTGCACATGTACCCTTGAACTTATAAGTTAAAAAAAAGAAAAAGAAAAGAAATTATCTAGTCTGAAAACCACGGAGAAGAAGATAAAAGAAACGAAATAAATTAATGAGGACACACACAAAAAATGGAGAGATATTCCATACTCATTAATCAAAACAATCATTTATCAGTTAGCTAATGATTTTTTTAGACCAATTATTATTTGGTAACATATCTGTATTAGTGGAATAAACTCACTGTGTTCTGATTACCAATTTGTCATCGAAGTCCTGGTGAGACAGAAAGCACTTATATGTGGTAAATTACATGAAGCAGATTTATCAGTTACAAATAGGCAGCAAGGGACAAGAGACATCTGGGATTCATTGTGAGCCAGCCCCACAAAACTTACGAAAGCTCTGAAAGGTGGATAGAGTCTCCTGTGTGTGTGCCCTATTCTCACCACAGCTGAAGCAACCCCAAAAGCAGCTTCCCCAGATTATATACCCCATGGTCATGTTGAGAGGCATCCTGTTTCTAGGTGAGGATTGGAATAAAGCCTGGACTGGTCTAGCCAGTCCCTCCTTGTCTTAGAGTATTGTATTCCTATCATGTTCTATTCTTGAGAACTACAGGTGAGGAAATAGGGGAGACCTGAGTCTGTCACCTGGAGAACTGTCCCAAAATGTTAAATGAAGTTATAAAATTTACCAAAACTGATAGAAGAGAAAACATAAAGTCTGAATATGTCCATGACCTTTAAAGAAATTGTTTTTCTTATCAAAATAACTTCACTAAGAAAATCCCATGCCCTAAAGATTCCATAGTGAATTAGATTTTAAAACAATTACTGTTTAATAAAACATAACTACACAAAATAGAGAAGGAATCAACATTCCCCAGGCTGTTTTCATCTCTAACATTTTCTTTTTTATTAACTTATATAAAAGATATGTGAAAGGTACCCTGCAATTCTTGCTTCCTTGTCACAAGTAAATTTGGGTAGTTTGCACATTAGACAATATTGCAGTTCTCTTCCTTATAACTACCTGGGCCCCTTCAAATTCAGCTCTTTCTGTAGCATATCACAGTAAAGACGATTCAAGATTGAGGTTTGGTTTGTGATAGAGTTTATGCCATTTTAGAGCTTTATGTAAGCTCTTGGTCTTTCTTCTCCAGCATGTAAAAGATTGCCTGCATTTGGCATTTTAAGTTGCTTGCACAAATTAGTAAAATTGCTACTTGATTTCCATTTGGCTAGAGATCCTTATGTGTATACTTCTCAGCCAGAACCCTGATGTGGAAGAGAAAGGAGTGCTTGGCTTTGAACCCCTAACAGTAAGTGCTAAATAAATGGTATCTGTTCTTGTTGTAGTTGGAACAACATACTCTAACAGGTTTTGAGCAGGGAGAGTAAAAAGAAGATTAAACATATAATTCTTATCTTTCTCTAAATTTCTGTGTATCATATTAAACAAAATATTTAAACAAGGTATCTCCAACATTATCATTAAACACAATAACTGAGAGGAATGATGACACCTGTTCACTTTTTAAGACTAAAATCTTCTGATATTAGCTTGATTTAGAATGTTTATTCAGTGAGGCTTCTTCTCAAAGAGAAAGTGTGGAGGTTATTTTGAGAAACAAAATTAATGGCAAAAATATACCATAGAAACTGCACATAGCAACAAGGAAAAATGGTTTCTGAATAATGCTGAGAATGTACAGAGAGATAAAAGCAGAGATCATGCACAAAGCACATTTGAACAATGCTAATATCACAGTGAGATTATGAACACGAGAAACTAAAATGAAGTGGTTAAAAAAAGTTAAATTCAATTTAGAGTAAGATAGATGTAAGTAGAGAAAAAATGACTATTTTCCAGTCACAATATTGGCATGCTTTCTAGTTCCTCAAAAGGAAGAAGGGATTTCTGATAAAATTGTTCAAAGATCTAAGCCATCCAGTAAGTTACATATTACTAATAAGAAGCTGAATCACCCTTTTTATTTCTCTCCATGTGGCTGGGGCTTATGACCTTCCTAAGCATTATTTTACTGCTCCCTTTCTTCTTTGCATGCAGTGGGGATAAATAAGTTGAGCCAGGGACCATTATAAATAAACTAGATTTCTTGCTTTCTTCTTAATATAGTAAAATATTTAAGAAAGATCCCTGTTCCTTGAAATTGTTTTGATTTCCTTGGATACAAGCATTTCAATACCCCCATTTTTGTTTTCACTTTTGCCACTTTATGAAAAACATTCTTTTGACTTGGATTTAAATCATTCTGCTGAATCCCCTAAATCTTATGTGTCATAAAGGATTAAAAACAATAATGCATTTATGTCACATCAAAGTTACATTCAGGTTGTGGAAAAGTAATTTGAAATGAATTCTGTACCATAGTGGATCTACTCAAACCACACAGAAAATTCAAAATGAAATTCCATATATATTTTAAATATTTTCTTCTAGAGATGGAGTTTTAAAACTCTAAATTTAGGACTCTTTTATTTAAGTTTAATTTGTAAGAGAATGCCAAACTACTCAAATCAATTCCTCATCTTAAACATAAAACTCAACTACATTTCCCAGCTTTTCTTGATCATATGACCACAGAGTAATTAATGGATTGTGGATAAAATGTTGTTTGCCACTTTCAAGCCCATTATAGGATACCAAAATATGCCACCCCAAAATATGCATCTCTGGCATAAGGATGATTTTGAGCTATTTTTTTTTTTTTTTTTTTTGAGAAACTACAGACAAGGAGAAGCTGTGAAATTAGGGTAGATGGTTATCCTTTTAAGGAAAATTTACACTTAAAAAGGACATCCCCATTTGTAAGCGAACCCTCCCACTCTGTTCCAGGGAGAGATGGATGACTCTAAATTATTAGAAAAGCTTATCGATGAAGAAGACACAGACTTAACTCTGCACAACAAAACTTACCCTTGTTTACTGTGCTTTTCCTGGTCATCTCCCATAGTTTCACCATCACCCCAGTGTCTTTCTTTCTTTCTTTCAGTTGAATTCTGAACTGTAAGACACCTCTTTAAATTTTACTCATTTCTCTGGGTATCTCTCAAGTATACATTAGCTATACATGTTAATAAACTTCTGTTTATTTTCTTTCTTGTTAATCTGTTGAGTGTTACTAGAGAGCTCAGCTAAGAACTCAGTAAGTGTAGAGAGAAAATAATTGTCCCTCCCATGCACCATAAACCTATCCCACACATGATCCACTGAGATCTTTTTCATTTTCAGCTGCTTAGAATGGAGATCACCCACCTAGCAAACTTGGAAGCCTTGTGTTGAAAATGGTAGAACAGCACTATGGAATAAGCTAGACTTATTGTACGATGACTTGTGAAAGAATTACCTAGTCATTGGAGCTATCATTTTGGACTTTATATGTCATCATATCAATAGGTATACTTTTTGTAACTACCACGTTGGATTTGAACATTTGCTGTCATACTTTAATGAAGGTAATGTAAAATAGAAGTAAAATAAATCAAAATATGTTTTAATAAATTACCTGCAATGTTAAAATCATCATGTGTCTTAAAGCAAAGAGATAAACTAAGTGCCACTTCAGTTGTTGTCCTTTTGGGAGACTATTCTCAATGGCATTTGTCCACAAATGCCTGTCTCTGCATCATCCCTGTGGGACTTGGAAAACCACAGGAGACCACTGAGGACATAAAGCTCATGCTGCCTGCTGTGCTATGCATAATACGGTCCATTACCTTTAGTATCTTCTGACATGCATGAAACTGTAAGAGGCTGACTTGCTAGCTTGCATGTAGGAGAAAATCTCAGATCATTCATAGTTCTTGACAGTCCTCTCCAGATATTTAGACATGTAGAAAAATATTATGAGTTCTTAATTACATGTGCAGGAAGTAGCTGTGTTCCATACATAAAAGCATCAGGAAGACATTTATAGAAATATTTAGATATATTTTTATGAGAATATTTTGTATTCTTGTAGAAGAATACAAGAAATATATTTATTCATTAACATTCTAGATATTCAAAAGATGACTCAAAATAAATAGCTTACTTGTATTTAAGAGGCTTTTTGATAGAAGTCCAGGCATTATAGACCCAGATAATCTAAGTGAATCTACATGTTCATTTTAGCTCTCCTCTCAGTAAGATTTAAAAAGTGAAAATTAGACCTCTAATACATGAGGGAAAGTGTGCCAATGGTTTCTGAGAAAATTTCTTTATACATAAGAGAGAATGAAGAAAGAGAAACTCTCTTTTTCACTTAGGTATTTTCTTTCTCTTCTCCTTGTTTTGGATGTTGCTGTGGGATTTGGAATCTCTCCAGCTATTTGCTGTCAGTCTGAGGTTAAAGTTTACATTGGTCCTCAATGATATTGAGAGGTTGTTTCGAGGTTCTAGCAGGGGAGTGCAGCTATTTGTATACCCTTGACTGAAGGCCAGTCCTCCTCTATCGAGGACGGTTGTCCTCTTTGACCAAATGCACAGTTTTGGGAGGGATGTACGTGGAGAGGTGAGAGAGGAAGGGAACACTCATGTAGCCAGCCAGATCAGCTGAATCAACCCTGGCAATTGATGGGGTGACAGATGTTGCAGCCAGATCACCCTCACATCTGGCCCTCAATGATATTGAAACTGATGTTCATTGCATTGGTCTTGGTCCTGTACCATCTATAGGCTTTTAATTATGACAGATGCATTTTCTAAAAATTTAAGGCAACTTGAGTTGGGATTATAAAATTATTTTCTAAAACATATTACCTGATATAATATGATATGAAGGGATTAAGAGAAAAGTACAGTCACTAAAATATAGGCCTAACTATATAACTGATGATTTTATTGAGAAATGAATAATACAACTTATTCTTCTAAAAAGACATTATGTGATATAAAAATAACTAGTATTAGCTATCTTTAGTGGTTGCGATAAAAACACATAGAACACACTAGTTACATTAAAAATGAGGGAAGAGAGTTGAAGAAAGTGTTCATTAATTAATCAGTTCTCTTTCACAGAAGAAAAATACCATATGTTTTTGTCTAAAGTTACTAAAGCAAAGAATGAAGTTTAAGTTATAATTTAAAATACAGAAAAGAGATTATTTGTAGTAGAATAATAACACATTATAATTTCTCCGAGGCAAGAGACTATAGAACAAAAGATAGAGTAACAACAAAAAATGAAGATGTCTTAACAAAATGTCAGATAAGATGTAAGAAAAAAGACCAAACAGATGCTTTATGAGAGGCAGAAGGTTCTGGTCTGTCTGCATTTTCTCTTGACTTAGACAAATCACTTCATCTCTCTAAATCTCAGTGTTTCATCTATAAAATGGAAATAGTAATAATAGTAGCTACCTTATAGTTTGGAGTGCATTGAGTGAATTAAAGCATATAATGATTAGAATGATGGCTGTGGCCAGGTCCAGTGGTTCACGCCTGTAATCCTAGCACTTTGGGAGGCCGAGGTGGGCAGATCATTTGAGATCAGGACTTCAAATCCAGCCTGGCCAACATGGTGAAACCCTGTTTCTACTAAAAATACAAATAATTAGCCGGGCATGGTGGCAGGTGCCCATAATTCCAGCTTCTTGGGAGTCTGAGGCACGAGAATTGCTTGAACTTAGGAGGCAGAGGTTGCAGTGAGCCGAGATCCTGAGATGGCGCCACTGCATTCCAGCCTGGGAGACAGAACAAGACTCTGTCTTAAAAAAAAAAAAAAAAAAAAAAAAAAAAAAAGAATGATGCCTGTCACATAATAAGCTTTCAAAAAAAGTTATTTATTTATTGTAAAAAGTTAGTCATTCTTGTGGTGGCTCATCACCAAAGAGACCATTGATTATGATTCATTCTTGGTGACAAGTTGCAACATTATAAAGTTGCCCGTTTTCACTAAACTGATCTCTTCAAAATAATTACAATCAATATCTTAACAGACTATTTTTATAGATAATAAAACTGAGATATATTTCTAATTATATAAGTCTGTATCAAGTTGTTTTCACTATTATAGTAATTCTACCCATTTAGAAGGGAAGAAGGCATTAAATATCAATTGAGAAAAATACAGATTTTATTTCTCAGCAAATGCGGTTGAGTAACTGGCGAGACATTTGGCGAATAAATCTGTTACCTGGATTATAACAGCACCTCCTAACTGATTTTCTTACTCCACCTTATTCACTTTTGGATTATTTTTAACAAAGCGGCAGATAATCACTTCTCTGCTCAAAACTCTATTGTTGCCCCACCTCACCTGGAGTATGTCACTTGCAGAACTCTGTGATTTGGTCCCTCTTTCTTCTGTGCATTATCCTTTCCATCTTGCTGAGCAGCTCCTGCTCCCGGGTCCCCTGATTGTACTTCAAACACACCAGTCTTGATTTCAGGCCCTTGTGCTCCTTGTTCTTTCTACATGAAATACCATCTTCTTTCAAAACTGGATTCAGCTTATTCCCTCAATTTCAGGGTTTTTACCATCTCACTGAGTGTGCTAATGGAAAAAGTCTCAAAGTAATTACTGCTCTCTCAGCAACACATAATGATATAAAGAATATATAAATAAAAAAATTAAAACCTGATTTTAGCTTAATGTTTGGGAGAGCTTTAAAGGAGACTTTAGACTATTATTAGAGTCGTTGATATGACAGCCTAATTGTCTTCACAGAGTATTTTCTTATATTTTCCCAATTGTGTCTTTTCAAGCATTATTAGCCACATATTTGATGTTAGCATATAAAACTCACATGTCTGATTTTCCAGTGACCTTGATATTTAGAAATAAACTAATCTATTAAAACAAAAATTTGACAAAATTATGGCAATGATTACATTGTGAAATGGATGATATCGTTTTTTCCCTGAAAATATGTTATATAATTTCAGCATGCACCAATCTATACACACATATGTATAAAGCTTACATTTGTAATTAACACATATTTAATTTTATAACATATATATTAATTTCAAAGCATACAACTTGAACATGTGAGAACATAAGTACAGTACTATTTTAATAGTATTTATACGTTTATATAGCAATATAACTATCTGATAGTTTCATTATGGTTTTTTTTGTATATTTCAAGAATAGACTTTTCATTAATTTTGTTTGTGTTTGACATTTTCCCATTTAGCAATTTTTTTTTAGTGTCTCAGTTCCAATTCTTATCATATAGACAAAATACAGAGAAGAATACACAGAATTACATGGCTACATGCATAGGAAATGCTAAAATCATGAATGCGTGTGTTACTTTTCTCAGCTATTTTCTGGTAAGTACAATCTCATAAAAGACTATGTGTAGTTCACTACTGCATTTAAAATTTCTTAGGGTTCTTTCAGTGTCCTTACAGGAAATTTTAATGGAAACAGTAGTTTGCAATAAAATTCTGGCAAATTTTAAAATGATAGTATATTTTTTATAGAATATATTAGAAACAGAAGACTTCCTCTGAACAGACTCCCTGTTCTTTTAGCACCATCTTCATTATAAGTTTCTGTGAAATTATACAGCTTCCTGCTATCCTCACAGGGGCCTGATTGGACAATTGATGCTTTCAAGCCCCTGCTGCTCACACATCACAGTGTGGATAAAACCTAGTTGATTGTAAACCTAGAAGTTGCAGCTAGAGTGCTTTCACAAAGGTTTTGTTTTCACTGAATCAGTTGAGATGCTTGTTATCTGATGTTTCAACTTCAGAGCAGCCTGATAATCGTTCTTATCAACATCACAAATTCACAAGGCAGACAGGAATTTCCTGTTATACGTGTCATAAGCAGTAAAGTTCTGTGTGGATATGAGCACAGTTACATTTTATTATTTAACATAGAATCCAAAAAAGTTGGATTGCATAATTAATCAATTCATGTGTTAATTTTTTTTTTTTTTTTTTTTTTTTTTTTTGAGCACCTACTAACTGACATGAAGGTATGGCAATTAACAAAATTGAGAACGCCCTGCCCTCTAGTGGGAAGTCAGATAATAAACAAGTAAAAGGAATGCAAATTATATTAAGCGCTTAGACTGTCAATGGGGTTTCCAATCTGGAATCTTCCAAGATCACATTCTAGAAAAATAAGTCTCTCTCTTTTTTAAGGGGACTTGAATATCACATGGTACATTGATTGATATTACCATTTCCTAAATAAAGCTATGTAGGAACGGAAAACACAGTTAAGCTAAATTTTTTCTATTATTTTTAGGTGACATGTAATAATTGTACAGATTTATTGGGTATAGAATATTTTGATACATGTATACAATGTGTAATAATCAAATCAGGGTAATTAGGATATAAGTGACTTCAAACATTTATCATTTCTTCGTGGGGGGAACATTCAAAATCCTGAAGAGACCTTAATATTTTGAAACTTTTTAATCAAGAATATATCATCAACCATTTAGCATCCCATACACCTATCCATACAAAAACGGCACGGTTAATAAATAGATTGAGGATCAGACAGTATACCTAGAGACACTATTTCTCTTCAGATACCAAGACGTTTCTGAAGCTATCCCTTTCATATAAGGCCAGACTAAATAAATGCTTGAATGAAGACATAAACCAATGAATTCATTTTAGAAAACAATTTATAGGTTTGTTAATTTCTATCTTTGAAAGAGTAAATCAACTAGTTCAAGTTAGACCTATTGTCTAAATTTTAAATGGCAAAGAGAGTTTTTATCTGTACAATAAATACTTGAGTAAGCCACGTTTTCCTGAAACAGTTGGATATGTATAGTACTTACCATCTCAATGGCAAATCTAAAAGGAATAGTATTTGAACACTTTGAGATCAAAGTATTTAAGATTCATATTTAGGTTAAATAAAGCAAGAGTTATTTTTTACTTGAGGGACACGCTTAGAGAGAGTGCATTAAGTTATTTCTGACGAATTTTCCTCAAGTGTAAATACCAATGAATGTGTATACTTCTTTTTAACATATGGAAATTTATCTGCAGAATATCATTGTTTAGCGTTGAATTTGCAAAAAAGTTACATGCATTTGATTCAAATTATGTGAAAAATTCATATCTGATACATAAATATTATATGTAACCACAAATGACATTCTTCCAGTATTTTGTATATACTTAAATTCCCAATAAATAATTTATAAGGCTTAAATTTTTATTTTGAAAAATCAAGAATGTTAAAAAGCATGAAATATGAATTAAGCTTGCTGTTAATGACAGAAAAATTTAACGAGTTATGCCATTTATATAAAAGTATGGCTGATTTTACTTTCAAGGAAAAATAAGTTTCACAGGTGTTTTTTATGGTGTTTCAGATGCGTTTTATCAGCTGGAGTCTATTTCCATGTTTTGGAAGGGATATGTATATTACTTGATCAACAAGCAGTAAGAGGAAGTCTACTAGATACAATTATTTAGTTATTTCTGACTACTAGGAGTACTCAACTGCTTAACCAACCTAATAGGTGAAATAGACATGAAATTGTAGGAGAACAATTTTCATTTTTTTTTCCTCATCCAGGGAACATGCATTCCCTCATTTTTGATCCATTGCTTATGATTTTCATGGCTTAGAGCTGGGAGTGGGGGCGATTGGCAGAGACTCCAACACATAGAAATTCACTGGAGCTATGGAGCAGAGATAGTAACTTTGGAATGAGGAAAGAAAGGAGGTTGCCGCAGACGCACTTTCAGAGATAACTACCTGAGATGCCTTTGCAGTTCCCAGGCTAACACTCAAGTAATACCATTTACTTTCATTATCTGATGCCAGGGATTTTTCACCTGCTACCATGTGCAGCTGTAACTGTGATTTCTTTTCTCTGGCCTGCTGGGGAAGAGAGTGAAATCTTTAAGTTTGAACAAAGTCTTCGCCGAAAGCACACAGCTCTTTTTGAGGTTGTCACATGCAATATAATCTCACTTGAAGGGTCTAATCTTACACATATGCAATTTGAAAATTAACTATATTCTTTAGAAATGTTCACAATCATTAAATATAAATTTTCATATGGGAGAAGATAGCTCTGCAGAAAAGAACAAAGCAGGGCATGGAAAAAACAAGAGGTGCCAGATAGAAAGGAAATGGGTTGTGGACTTAATTTCTTTCCCAGAGCTTCCTCTGAGGACTTAGATTTAGAGATGTCAGAAACTCACTAACTGTAAACTATTACTAAATCCCCTTAATGTCTTGTAGAGTTAATGATTTCTTCACATTTAGAGATTTAAATTGATTGAGGCAATTTTGCTAAAATAGAGCAATAATCAGTATTTGCAAAAAGGCTCTGGATATTTGAGATCTCTCCTTAGGACAGAGTTCCGGTTGTGGAATAACTAATTAAAATGGTGGCTTGATTTGTTTTGTTCATGTGACTTCATGTTTGTCTATGACTCACATATTTTCAAAAGATATTCTTATAATTATATAAGCAAGTTGTGAACATGTCCAATCTACAGAATTTTGATGAGAGTATTTTGATATAAAAACATTTCCATTAATTTGATAAAGAAAAATTAGCAAACACTTCTCTACTGCTAATAAAAAAGTAGCACCCTATGGTGATTCTAAGGAAATGTGTAAATTTTTATTTCATACCTTTAAAGGAAAATTAAAATAACAATAATAATAAATTTTGACCTTCCTAAATAAAACATGGTTTAAGATTAATAAAATAATCCTCTATTTATTGGATTAATAAAATAATCCAATAGCAGTTCATATTTGGTTTCCTTAGCTTTCTGTTCCTAGTGTTTTTTGTTTTTGATGTGTTTTTTTTTTTTTTGCATTTAAATTGTGGTAGCCTTTAAGAGAAAAGCTTGCAATTTATGTTGTAGTAGCAACTA
The DNA here is from genome assembly GCF_049354715.1 of Callithrix jacchus. NCBI lineage: Eukaryota > Metazoa > Chordata > Mammalia > Primates > Cebidae > Callithrix > Callithrix jacchus. Next base: position 101,160,909 of record NC_133504.1, on the reverse strand, counting down.
AATCTTTAATAGATTCTTTCAAACTCAACTGTATAGACAATGTCAACATAACATTGCTAACCATTTGCTAATTTCTCCTGATATTTCTCTTATTGCATGTTGTATGTTTTGTTTTTTGCTTTTATAGACTAGCCCCAAGCCCTTTCATTTTATGTTTTATTTCTGGATAAAAATGCTCCCCTTTCTATAAAATATGACTTAAGCCTTTTACTTTTACTGGATAGAGTGACTCATTTCCACTACCAGGTATATTAGTTCCATTGTTGCATAACACCCCACCAAAAACTTAGCAGCTGGAAAATACATCTTTACATTATCTCAGGTTTGGAGTCAAGCTCAGGTCCTCTGCTCAGGGTGTCCCAAGGTGACAATCTAATTACAGTCCAGACGGCTTTCTTTTCTGAAACTTCAGATTCTTTTCCAAACTTTAGTTGTTGGGCTGAATTCAGTTTCTTATTGTTATATTGACTGAGATTGTTACTTTCTTGCTGGCTGTCAGCCAGGAAATGCTCTCAGATCCTAGGAGCCCCTTATACTTTGTTTCCTGTGATGTGGCCTGCCTATGGGACATTAAAAACATAGCTATTTATTTTTTCAAACCAGTAGAAGTTCTCACTCAAGTAAGCTAAAAATGGAGTACATAATCTAATCACTGAAGTGACTGTCTCACTACTTTTGCCACATTCTATTGGCTGGACACAAGCCACAGGTTCTGTTGCACTCAGAGACTGCCATTTTTAGTAATCTTCTCAGTGGAATAGAAAATTATAACAGTATTTTACTGCCCTGGGATCTGTCAGGTGAACTGTTCTTTAATTCCTCATTCTGGAGTCTTGCAGTGAATCTACTGTCACTGTACTATAATGTCTTACCAGAACAAGAAGGTCAGCCTGTGTAGGCTGGTTTTCTAAATATTTGTCATTACTTGTTTTCTCCGCATAATCCAGTAACCTTAATAATAATAATATCAACAATATTAATATCTAAACTATACAAAGAATCCTCTAATTTATAAAGCACTTTTACGTAGCTCTTTCACTTCTTTAATTCTACTTTCCAAAAATTCAGTAAATTTTAGTGGTATTGTTACCAGTACTCCTGGGTTCTTATAATCCCCCAGGATAGAAATCATGGGATATCACCATACATAGCAGCAAAGAGAAACAGAAAAGTTTATTTAGCATGTGCACAAGGAAGTTAGCACTGTGAAAGGAAAAACCAAGCTGCTCCCTGGAAGGTATGTGGGTTAGTTTTTTAGGTCTTTTTCTGTAGGGAAGGGTTTCATCAGGTCATGTATAGGCAGGATTTCTCTAGCACTTGAGCAGCACTTCACACAATTCTTCATACATTGCATATGACATTAACCTTTGACATCTTTACCTGGTCATGATTTTTAGCCTTAAAATGAGTAAGAAATAACTACAAGTTGAGGTTTAAATCAGACTGTGCATGGGGGGTCCTGTGGAAGTCCCTAGTCATCCAAACCAGGGACTTACTGTTAATAGCTTCTTGAGTCCTTTATTGATGATTGACTGGCTGGTAGTTAGGTAAGCTATAGCTTGAATAACGAGCTTTTGTTTTTTTTTCTCTAAATCTCTTCAAAACAGGAAACCAGCCAGCTTGCCTGCCTCAGTATTAATTCATTCATACAAATACTTTTGACCAAAAGCTAAATAGTAACTTGCCCAATTTAGTGTAGTGTTAGTTGAAGCCTGGTGTTTTTTTTTTTTTAATCATTCCCCAATTAGAACAATCACACTGCCATCTCTATTCAATTTTTGGTTGGCTAAGATCAGAAAGTCAATTATTTCTCATTTTGGTTTGACTTGTCGAGTGCAAAAAAGCAAAATAAAAGTTGTTCTTTTGTCAGAGGCATTCAAACCTGAGTGACTCCCTCTTGAGTGAGGGCTGGAAAACAAAAGGCTGGGACTTTCTGGGCTGTATTCCCAGAAACTTAGGTATTCCTAGCCTCTAGATGCGTATGTTTAAGGGAAGAGATTGATAACATTTACTAAACAGACCTAGACTTGGAAGTGTTTTCGTATCCCAATATCTTAATTTTGCTTTAAAGATTAATAATATTGATTTTTGAAAATTAGAGTGATTAAGAAAATTAATCCTTTATCACAAACCATTGTAGCAGAGCAAATCTCCCCATGATTTTTTAAAATCATATATATAGATGATTATTGTACCTGGGGTAGATACATTCTTCTTCTTACTGTTGGAAATGCCCTACTCTGTCTATGGAGTAGCTGCACGTTTACCACTTTACTTTCTTTAAAAAAAATTTATTATTTTTTATAATTGCATTTGGGCTCTAGGGTATATGTGCATGTCCTGTATCCTGCAGGATTGTTGCATAGGTACATACATGCCATGGTGGTTTGCTGTCTCCATCCCTCCACCCCGCATCACCTACATCAGGCATTTCTCCCAGTGTTATCCCTCCCCATCCTCCCTGCCACCTCTCACTGTCCCTCCCCTCCATGCCCCACCTAGCCCTGTGAGTGTTGCTCCCTTCCTTATGCCCAAGTGTTTTCATTGTTCATCACCTGCCTATGAGTGAAAACATGAGGTGTTTGGTTTTCTGTTCTTGTATCAGTTTGCTGAGAATGGTTACCAGATTCATCCATGTTCCTACAAAGGACACAAACTCATTGTTTTTTATGACTGCATAGTATTCCACAGTGTATATGTGCCACGTTTTTTGTTTTTTTTTTGTCCAGTCTGTCATTGATGGACATTTGGGTTGGTTCCAGGTCTTTGCTATCGTAAACAGTGCTGCAATGAACATACGTGTTCATGTGTATTTATGATAGAATGATTTAGAATCCTTTGGGTATATACCCAGGAATGGAATTGCTAGGTCAAGTGGAAATTCTATTTCTAGATCCTTGAGGAATCACCACATTGTCTTCCATAATGATTGAACTAATTTATACTCCCACCAACAGTGTAAAAATGTTCCTATTTCTCCATATCCTCTCCAACATCTCCTGTCTCCAGATTTTTTAATGATTGTCATTCTAATTGGCATGAGATGATATCTCAATGTGGCTTTGATTTGCATTTTCTAATGACCAGTAATGATGAGCATTTTTTAATCTTTGTTGGCTTCATATATGCCTTTTTTTGAAAAGTGTCTGCTCATGTCCTTTGCCCACTTTTGAATGTAAGACTGCTGGAGGTCCACTCCAGACCCTGCTTGCCTGGAGATCACCTGTGGTGGCTGCAGAACAGTAAGGGTTGCTGCTAGTTTCTTCTTCTGTTATATTCATCACAGAAGGGTACCCACCAGATGTCAGCCTGAGCTCTCCTTTATGAGGTGCCTCTTTGGATATATGGGGGTCAGGGAGCTGCTTGAGGAGACAGTCTGTCCCTTATAGGAGCTCATATCCTGAGCTGGGAGCTCTGTTGTTCTGTTCAGAGCTGCTAGGCAGGTACATTTAAGTCTGCTGCAGCAGAACTCATAACCACCTTTTTCCCCAGGTGCTTTGTCCTGGTAAGGCGGGATTTATTTATAAGTTCCTGATGTTCTGCTGCCTTTTATCAGTGATGCCCTGCCCAGCTAGGTGTTAGTATAGTCATAGGCTGCCAGCAGAGGCATTGCTGAGCTGCCGTGGCTCTGCCCAGCTGCTGTGTGAACTTCCTTGTGGTTTCATTTACAGAGGTACAGTTAGAACTGCCTCGGTAATGACGGCCTGCCTTAGTAATGGCTGACTGCCTATGTAATGGTTGACTGCCTTGGTAGTGGTGGACTCCCTCGGTAATGGCTAATGCCCTTCCCCCTACCAAGCTGGACCATCCTGGGTCCAGCTTCACTTGCTGCAAAACTCTCAATCCAGAGATTTCAGATTGCTAGTCTTTGTGGGGGTGGGACCCCCTGAGCCAGATCACCTGACTCCCTGTTTCAGCCCCCTTTTTATCAGTTGAATGAGCAACTCTGTATCCCAGGCGTTCCAGGCACCTGTTGAAAGAGCCACCCAAATTTGTGTGAGTTTTTGTGGGGAGAATCATGGTGCCAGCTGAAACAGCCATGCTGGAAGCTCATGGTGCTTTTCATCCCAGGAATCTCCCAGACTGTGGGCAGTAAAAACTCATTTAGAAATGCAGTGATCACTCACCTTCTGTGTTGTTCTCACTGGGAACTGAACTCCAGAGCTGTTCCTATTCAGCCATCTTGGATTGCAGCTCCCAACAAATTATTTTACATTCAAACATAAATATATCAGGGATTAAGCACTGATACATTCTATAACATGGATGAACCTTGAAAACATTACGCTAAATAAATGAAGTCAAACACAGAAGAATAAATATTGTATAACTTTATTTATATGAAATGTCCAAAAAGTAGATTAATGGTTGCCAGGGCCTGGGGCAAGGCAGAAGCAGAAAATGACTGCTAACTGCAGATGATGATAACTTTCTACAATTAGGTGGGGGAGATGCCTGCATGATCCTGTGAATATACTAAAAGATGCTGGATTGTATACTTTAAAGAATGAAATTTATGGTTTGTGAATTATATCTCAGTAAGCTGTTTTTAAAAACTAGAGTGTGATATTTAACCCTAGAGACGTTCCATACACTTTAAAGTACATATATATATGAAATAACTGTGATATCATGCCTGGTAGGCAGAAACTAGTCAGTAAATGGGTTTTTTAAAAAAAATTCTGTTACTACATTAATAGTATTTTGGATGATGAGTGATTTTTATTTCTATGATTACATTAATACTCCTCGAGGCTTAACACTGACAAACTTATCTGACTTTTAGAAAAGAATAACACATCATCTGAAATAAATGATGGTGTCTGTTTCTACTTTTTGCCATTTTCTTTATGGCCTAAATAAAAAAACGTAAACAGATACATATTATTGATATGCTGTACCACATTATGTAAGGAATCCCTTTTTCATTGATCATTCTAATTTTAGAGATTCATGAAAACATAGTGACAAAAACTTCAAAAATAACGTTTTTAGAGAGTACTACATAAAAATTTTTATTTCGATTTGTTTTTAAATATAGTCTTTAAACATAGAAAATATGTTTATTTTTGCAATCTATAGGAAATATTAAAATGTGGTATGTTTTTATCCATTATACAAAATATATATATGTTTGTCTAATTGATTAGTAACTAAGACTGAAATCTGTATTTTAAAAAACGTTTTGGGATGATTTACAAGTTCCACTCTTTTCCATAATACTAACAATTAAATTTATATAAAGGTAAGCTGACATTATATTTAATATTCATTCTAATCTTTGTTACAGAGCACACATACCAAATGTGTTAAATTTAAGTACAGGGAAAATAGTTTTGTTTCAACTGGGTTTTTTTTTTTTTTTTACTTTTGCTTACCAATCTCTTTACTTCTCATTGTAAGGGAAAATGAATATATTACAGTGGCAGATATTAGCATGCTCAACCTTTAATTCTAGTTTTCTTCCTGGTACATAGAAGTAAACAGTGTCCACACTACTTACTTTGGCAAAAGAAATATGACTACAAAGAACATGTGTAACTTCCACGTAGAAGCCATTAAAAGACCCTCAATAGCATGTTCCCTTCTCTCTGCCATGGTGACCAAGCACATTTCAGACAGAGGAAGCTTCATCCACCTGTGTCCCATTTTGTGGAAAATCTGAGATAAATGTGTAGTCGGTATGAGAAATGCATACCTCTTTATTTATTTGTTTTGATTCATTGATATTCATGGTTGTTTTTTATCACAGGATAACTTGGTCTTTCCTGCCTAATACCATAGCTTACAGTCTTTAGAAAAGACTCAGATACTAGTATTTTAACATTTCAGCATTGTGTTAAATAAATATTCAACACCAACATATGCACTCCTATACATATTTTTAAAATATATTCACATAAATTATGCATTATTTGGAAAGTTTAGAGGTACTTTCCAGATAAAACCTTAATTTGGAGGCGCATATAAATAAGTTATATGGTGTGAAATGATGTTCTTTATACAATGTGTTTATGAGAAAATATGTTATTCAATATGAAACATATGTTCATTACTTGGAATACAGATTTCTTCACACATTTATTTCATGACACCTAGATGTAGTTTACAAAACTGGAAAAAAGGTGGCTACTTTAAATTAAACTCACTATTATTAAATGTGATTTTCTCTACTAGATAAAGCAAATTACTCCAGTGATTTTGTTAATCTAGATAACAATCACAGTCTTTTGATTTTATTGTCTTTACACATATCATATTCATATCCCAGAACATGCAGACATAATTTTGATTACAGTTTAGCTAAATTAACATCTCATTATCTTCCTCCTCTTCTTGAGTCTTGCCTCCAACTTCCTTTTTTACAAAAATTGGACTTTCACTATTCCATGCTCAGTTCAATTTAAACATAAATTTCTGTTGTCTGCAAGATCATTTCAAACTCTTAACCCTGTTGCCACTCTGTGTGGCTCCATAATGAGTCTTCAGAGTTCTATTTCAGTGATATCTCCTAAAAGTCTCCTCCTACTCTGTCAGTCTGAGGCACTCACCATCTTCAAATATGGCTGACTCATTTGAACCCCTCATTCATACTCTGTTTCCTCCTTCATATTCATTTTCCAAAATGATATCCACTGAAGTACTTATTTATACAGTAAAGTATTATATGCACATGTGTATTAGGGTTCTCTAGAGGGACAGAACTAATAGGATATACATATCCTATTAGTATTATATCCTATCAGTGTTGTATATATGTAAAGGGGAATATATCAAGTATTAACTTACAGGTCACAAGGTCCCACAATAGGCTGTCTGTAAGCGGAGTAGCATGGAGAGTCAGTCCGAGTCCCAGAACTGAAGAACTTGGAGTGCTATATTGAGGGCAGGAAGCATCCAGCATGGTAGAATGATGTAGGCTGGGAGGCTAGGCCAGTCTCAGCTTTTCAAGTTTTCCTGCTTTATATTTGCTGGAAGCTGATGAGATGATGCCCACCAGATTAAAAGTGGGTCTCCCTTTCCCAGCCCACTGACTCAAATGTTAATCTCCTTTGGCAACAGCCTTATAGACAAACCCAAGATTAACACTTTGCATCCTTAAATCTAATCAAGTTGACATTTAGTATTAACCATCGTGATGTGATTTTAAAAGCTACATGGAAGTATATACAATTTTTTATCTTTTCTTTATCTTCCATTTCCCAAGGACTACTACTGTTTACTAAATTTGTTTTTTAATCTGGTGTTTATGACCAGTATAACATTTTAAATATAACATTAAATTATTAGACTCATTCTACTGTAATATTTAATGCAAATTAACATGAATTTTTTGTTGTTTTTGTTTTTTCTATTGTGACATGTTTACATCTAACTTATTCTTTCATTTGTTTATTTCTTTGTTTAAAATAAAAAGTGCATGTGTTCTTATGATAATGTGAAACACTACAAAAATGATGTAAGACGTTAATAATCTCTTCTAACCTTCATTCCCACCCCTGTGGTGTAATCACTCTTAGCAGATTGCTGTATTTTTTGGCCCATTCATCTAGAGTCATATGGTACTATGAAACATATGTGCACATCCGCAGGAGTGGCAGACATTGTTAGTCACTCATCCAATATTAATTTTTCTCTTCTACCTTACAAATAGAGCTCCTTCTTCTTCTTCTTATTTTATTTTTTTTTTTTACATAGAAAGTTTTCCCTGTTAAAATATTTACCATAATAGTTTTCCTTTCAGACAGGGATACAATGAGACAGTTCTTGGCAGTGAGAAAAATACAGATGTCACTCACTGGGTGGGATTTTAGGAAAGTTTTTAAAAGAGAAACAAGCTCAGCTGTCCCTTCTTAAGTTTGTTGAGCCTTGTCCTTTCTTTTAGTTTTAAACATAACTATGAGAAGTGGGATGTGAAGAGCCATATACCTCTAGGACTAGTGGAACAAAAAATAGAACAAGGTTTGAGCACTACATGGCTTAGGAAGCAACTGCATCAGTCATCTTTTACTGCTTAATCTGCAAATCCTTATTTGGTTAGGAAAATAATATCATTTGTTGCTTCATAGTAAATAATGGGAATTCTTCAAAGTCAATAATTCTATATTTGTTATGTTGCTTTGAGGAGTTTCACACCATCAGTAATATTGATAGACTATTATTTGTCTATTTCCTACCCTAATCATTTAAAAGGTTGCTTCCAGCTTCTCACCTACAAACAATATTACAGTAATCACCCACATAGGTAAGTTCCTAGGTATTGGTGTTTTGTGCTCATTATGACATAGTCCCTCCCCCATGTAAGTTTGCTCAAATTTTAATACACATTTTCTGGTTACTTTCCAAAGATATGTAGAAGTTCATACTGCCACAGTATGAAATCATAAGCAAATGTATGTTTCAGCTTTCCAAATGCATATTGCAATTGAATATTATTTCATATCACAAAATTATTAATATTTAAAATAAAATTAATCAAGAGGTCAAAAACTTATGTCATCATCATTACTTACATATTTGTTGTACATCTGGTTTATGCATTTTCTGAACTGGTTATTCTTTAAATAACTTTCCCTTGATTTATTTTTCTTTTTCTTATCACTTTCTAAATTTCTTTATATGTTAGAGTTATTATACCAATATATTTACTGTATGTTGCAAATATTTCCTTCTAATCTATTGTCTTTTGATTTTTTATGGAGTGTTTTGCAATGGAAATATATGTATTTAAATGAAATATTTGCATACATGTTCCTTGATTTGTCATCCTTATGTAGTATTAATTGATGCCTGGTCTTCAGGTACCAACATGACTTCCCTCCTCTCTTAGCAACTTCCTTCCAAAATTTAATTGTAAATAATGTGCTTCGCCATTTTTTTCTTAGTTTGTCAACTACAATAAATGCACTGATTCCATTCCACAAAGATTTCTTTTTTAACTAGCACACTTTTATGTCTTTCCATCTTTTCCTTTTATAACTACCTGAATTGTTGTTAGGCATATCATTATTTTTACAAGATCTAGTTGACATCACTGTCACAGGGACACCACCTTCACTGTGCAGCAGCATGATCACCTTGGTTCTTCCTGAAATTGTGCAGAATGTGGCAGCATTATAATTATAATTTTTTATTATATTAATATCTCATGTTTTGAGTATGTTAATACAAAAGTTGAAAATAAAGGAAGTTTTTACAGTGGAGATACATTTTATTTACTCTTCCTCTAGGCATTTCCTATTCTGAGAAACTTACTTTGATCTTATGTTGCAAATAAACGACTACCTGAGATGCCCAAATATTGAGAGACTGCTGCAGGCCACTTCTTGGTTATGCACAGATAGAAATGTGTTTTTGAGATTTTCAGCCCTTTTTATAATAATCAATGTTTTATACCTTTTTTTACTTTATCTGGGGAACTGGATGACTAGTTCCTAAGGACTGACTATTGAATGGTCCTAGATCTTGAATTACCTTTGGATAACTTATTCTTTAGACTTTCTATTATCAGAGACTTATGATAATTTCTAGTCTACGGAGATGTCTTGAGTAAACTTTAGTGAAATTCGTGGACTATTCAAATACTCACATAATATTTGCAAAATTGTTAATAACTGTGAGACAAGGGCATTAGCCCTTCTATCATTCTGTAATACAAAGATTGATATCTGTCTAATACAGCAAAATAGAATACAGCATCGTTCATTTATCAAATCTATCAAATTTATCTATAACCTTTATGTTGTAGAAAAGGAATCATAGATGATTAGGAAATAGAATCTTGCCTGTTATTTATTTATTATTTCCTTGAATTTAAAGTTCTAAGGCCTTGCATATTTAGCCATTTCTTGTTTCAACTGTCATTTATTTAATGAGCAAAACTGTATCTTTACTGTGGTGAATTTTTAAAAGGATGTTACGATAGGGTGGAATATTTATTGTTGAGGTCCTGTTTGATGCTAAGTAGATTAGCTAACTCTAGTTCTCTCTCTTCTAATCACAACTTTAATAAATAAGTACAAAAAATAATACTAGGTTTTGATAATTATAATTTCTTAAACTAGATGTATTTGTCCCAACTTGCCTCTAATTTTCCATCTCTTTTCCTTATGATTAGACTTATGTTTTTCATATGAAGAACAATGTAGATTTTATATTTTTTATTACAGTAGTTATCACATTTATGTTAGCAGTGGCATTTACCATTCTACATTCATTTAACATAAGATATTCTCCTTGAGCTGAAGCCTAATGACAGTATAATTCAGTCTTTGTAATCAAGTGGTTCTATTTCTTTTTTCAAAGGAGGTGTTTTTAATGTAGACATGAAAGGTAAATGTAAGCTAACAATAGCCCCCAGAGAATTAGGAGACCTTATTCATCAAGATGGGAATATTATGTCAGATAACTTTTAATTTCTAAAAAATGTGGCTTGCCAGTATTTACAGTTCACATCCAACAAATTTCAAATTGATGTAATTGTGAAATAAATTCAGCAATTTTTAATCTAAATTTAAGTAAAACTTTTTTTGTTTTGGTTTTGCTGACATTCGTTTCTAGCATAGTTAGCATAGTTTTCTTTTTTAACTTGTTCCCCTTTCGGTTTCTACTCAACAGCTATTATTTTTCTACTTTATACCTTTATCAAATATCCTTTTTTTAAAAAAATCAGATGCATAGATATGAATTTTCAGAATTTTAGCAAGTTAAAGTGTTACTGGAAAGGGATTCCAATTCAGACCCCAAGAGAGGATTTCACACAAGAAAGAATTCAGGGTGAGTCCCCAGTGCAAAGTGAAAGCAGGTTTATTAAGGTAAAGTGGTCTCATAGAAAGAGTTATGGAGGATTCCCTCTTTTTGTATTGTTTGGAATAGTTTCATCAGGAATGTACCAGCTCCTGTTTGTAGATCCGGTAGAATTCGGCTGTGAACCCACCTGGACCTGGACTTTTTTTGGTTGGTAGGCTATTAATTGCTGCCTTGACTTCAGACCTTGTTATTGGTCTATTCAGGGTTTCAACTTCTTGGCTTAGTCTCAGGAGTAAATCTGGCAGAGAACAAATAAAAAAGAAAACTACAGGCCAATATCCATGATGAACATGGATGCCAAAATCTTCAATAAAATACTGGCAACTGAATCCAAAAGCACATCAAAAAGCTTATCCACCACAATCAAGTAGGCTTTATCGCAGGATGCAAGGCTGGTACAACATACGCAAATCTATAAACGTAATGTGTCAGCAAACTGACACAAGAACAGAAAATCAAACTCCACATGTTCTCCCTTATAGGTGGGTGTTGAACAATGAGAACACAGGGACACAGGGAGGGGAGCATCACACGCTGGAGATTCTGTTTGGGGAAGTAGGGGAGGGACAGCATGGATAGGGAGGTTGGGGAGGGTTTAAATGGAAAGAAATGTCAGATACAGGTGATGGGGAGATGGAGGCAGCAAACCACATTTCCATCTATGTACCTATGGAACTATCCTACGTGATATGCTCATGTACCCCAGAGCCTAAAGTACAATAAAATAAATAAATAAATAAATAATTTGTTATCATTAATCAGTGATGGACATCTGGGCTGTTTTCACTTTTTGACTATTATTTGTGATGCTGATATGAGTATTTGTGTACAAGTTTTTACATGAATATAAATCTTGAATTTTCTTGGTGTATACCTAGGATTAGAACTGCTCAGTGACAACTCTGTTTGAATACTGAGCACCTTTTTAAGTGTTTTTCATAGGGGAAGCATAATTTTATATTCCCATCAGCAATGCCTAAGAGTTTCAATTTCTCCACAACCTGATCTACATTTGTTATTTTCTGTCTTTTCTATTATATACATCCTACTAGGAATGAAGCAATAGCTCACTGTTGTTTTGGTTTGTATTTCACAAATTAACACCTTTTCATGTGCTTATTGGTCATTTATATATCTCTTTTGGAGGAAACTCTTCAAATTCTTGGGTCATTTAAAAAATTACAATATTTGTATTCTTTAGTTGTAAATATTTATTATATATTCTGTATACAAGTTCCTCATCAGTTACATAATTTGCAAAAATTTCCTCCCTATTTGTGCATCATCTTTTCACTTTACTGATGACATCCTTTGAACCACACATTTTTTTCATTATAATGAAGTTCAATTTATGTTCTTATTTGTTGCTTGTGCATTCGTTATTGTATCTAAGAAATCACTGCCTTATCCAAGGTCACTAAAATTAACCCCTATGTTTTCTTTTAAGAGTTATATAGGTTTAGTTCTTACATTTAAATCTATGAAAGCTTTGAATTAATTTTTGTGTATGATATGAAACAGGGGTCTGATTTCACTTTTACAGTAGATATCTGGTGGTTCTATAACTATTTATTGAAAAGTCTATTATCCCCGTTAAATTGTCCTTACACCCTTCTCACTTTCCAGTCTTATAGACGAGTAAACAGAGACTAAGAGAAGTAAATATTTCCAGATATAATGTCATGTTAATGATAGAGTTAAGTTTTCCAGCTTGAACTGACTGGCTACAAAACTTTTCATCATACCAGTGTTCTTGGTTCTGGATCCTGGATGGGTAAGGGAAGAAAGCCATAGACTTTGAATTGCTACAGCAACTTTGAATCTATATTCCACCATGTAAGATCTGTAGATTGGGTGTATAAGAGCTCATCAACCATAATATTAAAATCTCCCAATATTTTTTTGAGTTTCAAAAGGAAATTGTGTGTGTGTCCATGTGTGTGTGTGTGTGTGTGTGTGTGTGTGTGACTGTGGTATACTATATCAAACTGTTCTATTTTTTTTAAATGAGATTTAGATATTTTAGGAAATTACATTCTAAATAATGAGACATTTGCCATATACTATATATATTCTTGATGACTTTACTTTTATTCATAGTACTACAGAAATAACATGTTGGGAGACCTCACATAGACACATGTTTCAATGAAGGGTTGTAAATTCTCTCGGTAATTGGAGCTCATAAAATAAATATTGACTGTTATTTGATAGAACATGACTGACCTTTTCATTATACATATTAAAAATATTTTGAGAGATGATTAATTGCCACATATATGTGGTTAAATACATATGTTAAGTAATATATATTTAATTAATATATGATATATAAAAATATATGTTACATATATATTTAACCACATATGTATGTTAAATAACAACTGAGTATTCTGAGGCAATTAACATGTATATTAAATAATAACTGAATATTATGGGGCAATAAAAAACCTGAATATTTTGCGGCAATTTATACATACACAAATTTGGGTAATTCATGTGAAGCCGATATTTCAGGGATCCTTAAACTCAAACTCTGAGGACAGGACAATTACAAAATATTATGCTTTCTAGTAGAAAATCAAGTTGTTGAGATAAAACTCTAAGTAAATGTGTTAAAAATAAACACGCCAATAAATTTTGTTAGTGAAATTCATACAAATATTTTGATTGAAACCAACAAAAATAATGGTTTATCATGTTTAGGGTACAAAGTGTAAGGCATAGAAGAAAATAATTTAAATTATATAATTGACATTAAAACATTTTTCTGTTAAAAATGCTTCTACTCAGCTTATTTGGCTCAATTATGACTGAGAATTATGACTTTTAGAAAGTGTGTTTTTTTTTATATGGTTTGGTTGAGTTTTTCCATTTTATAGTTAAGGTTAAATGTTCAATTTTTTTTCCTCCCCTCTTCATGTCTTAAGTCAGGCCTCTAGCCCCTTTGAATTCCACAATTCCAGGTGTAACTTCATAATAATATTACTCACTTAATTTTGCTCACTTAACATTATTTTGACTATTAATGACATTAATATATATGAAAATGATTTGAAAACTGTTTATAGCCATCCTAATTGAATTTTGTATTACTTATGATTATCTGAAAGTATCTGGTCTATAATTGTTGAAACTGTTCTCTTTCATCTTGCTTGTCTGGCTCACCATTCTCCAACTGCTTTGAATATTGACTTGAACTGAATCGGTATCCCAGTGAAGAAATCAAATGAAGGAGTTCTATAAGCTATATTCTTATTATTGGTATTTGAGTTATTACTAGGTAAAAACCCGCAAATGAATCAGTAATGCAGAGACTTTTAGTCAATTGCATCATCTTATATTTATATAAGGCAGCCTATTGACACTTCACCTATTACAAAATGAAGCATTAGCAAAAAAAAAAAAAAATGTAAAAAAAAGATCTTAATGAATTAAATAGCTATTAATAAACCCAGGTACCAAACACTAAATGATGTGGCAACCTAGTCATTATAGAAATACTCATAATTTAAATGTTTGATTATATTTGTTAAATAATTTTGCTGAAAGCTTTGTTACCATTATTGTTTTCATAATTGATTCCAGGACCTATAAATCAACTTAAAACCACTCATTTTTACCCAGTTAGAGATCTGTACTAGCTTTTGAACCAGCAGGTGACCCATTAATTTAAGAGACTCATTATAAGTAATCAATATGACTCAAGTGTCTTTATTATAAGCTCTAGAGTCTTAATATTCAATGTCACTGATACAGTTAAGAATATGAATTGCATTTAAGTAATATTTGCTGGTGAAATTATATATTTTATCATGAAGTAAAAGCTACTTTTTAGTCGTTTAAACAGTATTAAAGGTATCATTCTTAACTTGATTTTACAACTTATTTAACAATGTATATTATGCAAATGGCTTTGGGATATAGAATACAATAAATATGAATTTTATAATTTAAACATATTTTGGAAATAAAGGCCAATAAGCCACAAACAAAAATAATGAACAGAGAATAATAAAAGTGATTTTTCTTTATCTCTTCTAAACATTAAAATGTGTCAAAGCCACAAGGATCCTGGGCTTTTCAACAATAATATCAACTAAACACATTAAATGAAATAAGATGCATACATATATGCTAACATAAAAAAAAAAGCTCTGAGAAAAATTAAAACAATTGCTGGTATAATATCTTAAGTAAATTGGGAAAGCAAAAGTCATTAGCTTTATTAAACTTATGCTTTAGAAATATTTAACTGATGTTAGAGTTTATAGAACATTATAATAAAATTACAAACTAAAACTACATATCTATTTAAGTGCCTATTAAAAATGATAATTAGGAATAAGGTATACTTTACTAAAGTTATCTAAATCACAATCATCTGTAAAACAATTGCCAAAAAATAATTAACATGCAGGGTGGCTCTAGTATTAAACTACTCCAAAAGTATTGAGTGAAAATCTAGTATATGTCCTGGTCTTTCTGAAGTTTCAAATCTTGTCACCTTAGTTTTTATCATTTGCTAATTTCTGAGTTTCATTATATATCAAGTTTAGCAGCTACATTTTTTTGTATAGGAAAATTTATATATTTTTTTTACGTAAAATTTGACATAAAGTCATAAATTCCTGCATTTGCAATTTAACAGGGTTCATCAACTGGGGAAAAATAGTAAGAAAACATATAAAGTGTTTACTTTTTTGCTACCCGAAATGATCCCTTTGTGCAGAAGTAATTGGTGCTTCTGTATTTTCTATGTAGCTGCAAAACATATGGTTGTTTTTAAAAATTATGTTAGATTCCAAAAACTGTGGCATCCTGTGAAGACATAAGAGCTGAAAATAGACTTTTTCATATTGGTATATTCCAGTCAATGCAAATTTCTTCTGGACAAAGAGGAACTAAACTCTAAAAACACAAAATAAAATTCCAATGTTTTCTTAAATTATTTACACATCTACTATGCATTGTCAGTAGTCTTTTCTGCTGAATCAGATGATTGTATTTAGGTTATGACTATCATCATATAATGTATTGTAAATTTTCATATGTTTTATTATTCTGAAGTAAGTTAAATGACAATTGAATTATCACTTTCTTAAAGGTTAAAATGAACTTAACTCTAAAGCCACATGGAATCCTTGCAAATTTAAATGGTAGGTCTTTAAATTTGTTTTTGGATCCTTGTGTGGTTTTTGATGTGTACTACTTCACGAGGTAGATTTTGATTCAATAGTTCTCTACAGTGTCATTAATTTCTTTGTGATTCTGAAATTTTTGCAATAATATTTTTATAATAATTTTTCACTTTGACTACATTTTTTTATCTCATTCCCAATTATACTGTTACTCTGTCTTTTGACCTTAATCAGGGTTGCTTAGAGGTTCTTTAATTGTCCTTTCTCAAAAACCATATTTTAATATATAATTTCAGTTTCTTCTGATTTCTTCATTTATTTCCATTAATTTCAGGGGAGGAAAATGTTGAACAAATTTGTGAGATAATTATTATTTTGAATATTATGCTAATTTTAAAGATATTTATTTAAATGTATAATCACTGACCTAAAAGAATATCTATGATGCATTATTAAATCTCAAAGCAAGTGTTTAGGTATGATGAATGTCAATGAAAAATGATGCTTTATTACCTTTTTAATACCTTTGCATATTTTGATTGTTTTTTAAATACATAAATAAACATTATTAACTTTGTACATCTTTGAATTTTTTTTCTTATTTTTAAAGAAAAAAATGTTGAAAAAAAGTTTTAGAAACAGTGCCTCACTATGTTACGGAGGCTCATCTCAAAGCCTTGGTCTCAAGCAATCCACCCACCTTGACCTCCCATAGTGTTGTGATTACAGACATGAACCACTGTACCTGGCTTGTTTCTTACCTTTTTTTTTTTTTAATAGATTTGGGGTTATAAGTGCTACTTTGTTACACAGATATTTTGGGTAGTGATGGAAGTCTGGACTTTTTGTGTAACCACTACCTAAATAGTGTACATTGTGCCTATTAGGTAATTTTTCATCCCTCAACTTCCTCCCACCCTCTCACCTTTGATCCTCCAATGTCTATTTTTCCACTCCATCTGTCCATTTTTCCACTCCCTCTGTCCATATATACACATTATAACTGAGAAGATTTAGTACTTGACTTTTTGTTTCTGAGTTGTTTCAATTAAGATGATGTCTATCATCAATGTTGCTGCAAAAAGACATAATCTCATGCTCTTTTTTGTGACTAAGTTGTATTCCATTATAAATACCATATTTCCCTTATTCAGTCTTTAATTCATTGACACTTATGTAGATTTTATGACTTTGCTCTTGTAAATAGTGTTGTGATGAACATATGAATATAGATATATTTTTATATGATTTTATTTCTTTTGGATAGATAGATACCCAGTGGTGGGATTGCTTGATCAAATGCTAGTTCAATTTTTAGTTTTTAGAGAGCTCTCCATACTGTTTACCATAAAGGTAGCACATATTTCCATTCCCACCAACGATGAACAAATGTTCCCTTTTCTCCACATTCATGCTAACATCTGTTTATTTTGACTTTTTAATAATAACTATTATGACTGGTGTAAGAGGCATTAAATGGTGTATGTTGATTTTATATATTGAAACTTAATGAATTCATTTATTAAATCTGGGAGTCTTTTGGAGGAGTCTTCAGGAATTTCTGGGTACAAAATTATATCATCAGCAGACAGACATAATTTTCTTTTCTACTTTCTAGTTTGGTGCCATTTCTTTCTTTCTCTTGCCTGATTCTTCTGGCAAGGACTTAGGATACTCTGTTGAGTAGGAGTGGTGAACGTGGGCATCTTTGTTTTGTTCCAGTTCTTAGAAGGAAAGCTTTCAACTTTATTCAGTGTAATGTTGGCTACGAGTTTGTCTTTTATGGCTTTTATTATGTTCATGTACCTTCCTTTTATGTCTTGTTAACTTGTTGGGTGTTGGGGGTTTTTATCATGAACAGATGCTGAATTTTATCAAATGCTTTTTCTGCATTTATTGAGATGATCATATGATTTTTGTTTTTAATTCTGCTTATGTAATGACCCATGTTTATTGGCTCACGTATGTTGAATCATCCTTGCATCCCCAGAATAAAATGTACTTGATTGTGGTGTATTCACTTTTCAATATGCTGTTAGATTAGTTTTGCCAGTATTTTGTATACTTGAATCTATGAGGCTACTTTGAGGATATTTGAATCTATGTTCATCAGAGACATTGGTCTGTACTTTTATATTTTTGTTGTGTCCTTGCTTGGACTTGGTATCAGGGTGATGCTGGCTTCCTAGAATGTTAACTATGATTCCTTTATCTTCTGTTTCTTCGAACAGTTTCAGTAGTATTAATACCAGTTCTGGTTGTGTGGTTGTGTGCATATACATTCAAGATTTTAATACCTTTTTGAATTGATCCCTTTATTATTAGTAGCAATCTTTTATTATTTTACTTTTATTGATCAAAAGTCTGTTTTATCTAAAATAAGTATAGATTCTTGTTGAATTGATCTCTTTATCATTATATAGTGACCTTCTTTGTCTTTTTTTTTTTTTACTGTTACTGATTTAAAGTTTGTTTTATCTGACATAAATATAGATATTCCTGCTCACTTTTGATTTTCATTTGCATAGAACATTTTTTCCACCCCTTTATTTTCAATCTATAAGTGTTTTTACCATTTAGGTAGATTTCTCATAAGCATCATCTGGTTGCATCTTTTTTTTTTTTAAATCCATTTTGCCAGTCTACATGTTTTAAGTGGAGCATTTAATCCCTTTACATTCAAGGTTAATATTGATATGTGAGATTTTGTTCCTGTTGTAATGTTAATTGTTATCTAGTTGCTTTGTAATCTCATTTGTTTAATTTTCTTATGATGCCTATAAGTTTCATATGTATATGTGTGTTTGTACATATGAGTTTAATCTGACAGGATAGAAAATTTCGATTTAACAGTTTTTGTTTTGTTTCTTTTTCCTTAAGCACTTTGAAAACAATTTCCCAATCTCTTCAGGCTTGCAAAATTTCTGCTGAGAAGTCCAGTTAATCTGAGGGGAGTTTTCTTTATAGATAATTAGATACTTTCGCCTTGCTAATTTTAAGATTTTTTTTTCTTTTACATTGACCTCAGAAGTATGATGACTGCCTTGATGAGATCCTCCTTGTATTTTTCAGAAGTCTTTTAGCCTCTTGTATCTGTATGTCTAGTTCTTTTGCTAGACTACATGTATTTTCCTTATCTATTTTCTCAAATAGTTTTTCTGACTTTTTGTTTTTCACTCCCTCAGGAATATCTACAATTCATAGATTCAGACATTTCACATAGTCTCCTGCTCTTAGAAGGACTTTCTGATTTTTAAAATTCTTTTTCTTTGTTTTATCTCACAGGATTATTTTAAAAGACCCACCTTCATATTGTGAAGTTCTTTCGTCTGCTTGGTCTAGTCAATTCTTGAAGTTTTCAACTGTATTTTGTAATTACCTGCATAATTTTTTCATTTCCAGAAACTCTGACTTTTCTTTAAAATCTCTCTCTCTTTGGTACGTTTCTCATCTGAATCTTGAAATGATATTCTGATTTCTTTGCATTGGCTTTCAGATTTATCTTGGGTCTCACTGAACTTTCTAAAAATCCATATTTTGAATTATTTATCCAGCATTTCAGGATTTTCATTTTGGTTAGGACCCATTGTTAGAGAGGTTGTGTGGTCATTTTAAGATTTCATAACACTACAGTTTATTCATACTGCTGAAATTGTTATGCTGGTTCCCTCTTACCTGGATAAACTGTCGTTTTTATTTTTTAATTAACTTTTGTCTAGATTAGACTTTTTTACTTTTTAAGGGTGTAACAGTAAATCAGGTTAATTGGCTTTGTTTCTGTGTGCCTTCAGGAAGCCAAAACTTTGTATGAATTTCTTGGTTATAGATAATAGATAGCCTAAATTTGTGGTTTCCTCGAATGCTGACTGTATTATTGGTGTCATGGGTATGTGACTATGCTCTCAGCTTCCTACAGAAATGAGGAATTAGTGGTCTCCATAAACTCAACTTGCTCCCAAGGACTGTGCACTTGTGCCAGCAGATTTTATATTGCATTGTGCATTTCAACCTCCAGGCCAGTAGGTGGTGCTTGTAGGTAAGAGTTGACTAAGGTAGTGGTAGTAAGGTATATGTTTGATCTTTGTTTACATAAAGTTCTATGATGCCTCTGGCCATGCACTTGTCTGTGGAGCACTGGTTCCATTTTCAGCCACACACAGGGCAAAGCTGGGCAGAACTGCATTGGCCTAACCTGCTCTCTTGTACCCCAATGGCAGGTGCAAGCACCAGCCCTTAGTGGCAGGGTGGCAGAATGACTCTGTGAGACTTTCTTAGTTATAAATAGCCTTAGTGTGGTGGCTTTCTCAAAGGTTCACTGTAATTGTAAAGTACTGGGTGGGTGAATGGGCTCAAGGCCTCCTGAGTAGCTGGGGTATTATAGGCAATTGTAGTAGCTGAGGTTGTACAAATTTTCTCCTTCCAGAGTACTGTACAATTGTGTCAGCAGATTTTGTAATGCACTGTGCAAGTTGGCTTCCCAGACAGGAGATGAAACTTGCAGGAGGAAGCCAGCTGCAGTGGTGGCCTTGGGATTTATGCTTCACCTTTGTTAACTAGGAGAAGTATTTGGATTTCCCAAGTCATAGGCAGGGTCATGGAAGTCTCAGAAGTTCCTGCCCTGTGGTCTGCCACCATGGCAGGTTGAGAGGGCAATGCTGAGTGAATACTTGTGCAACCCTCTTAAACTAAACAAAAACGAAGACAAATTTTTGAAAAGAGAAAAAATGACATTAAGTACAGGTTTTTTTTTTGTTCTATTCAAGGCTTTTATTTGCTTGCGACAGTAATTCATTTAAAGTGTCTTAGATAAAATTAGAAGGATTGAAAAAATACGAAGATCTTAAGGATTTCATATATGTTGAAATAGTAAATAGAATCCTCAAATGAATGGGAATAGGTTCTAGTAGGTCAGAACTTGATCCATTTTCTCCATATCTCAGAGCCGCATGGTCTCTACTACCACTTCTTTCTGCATTCTCTCTCTTAACGTTCTCTTATACCTTATTGTGTCCCTGTACAACATATCCTATATCTGCCTTTCATAATATGATTTGGGGGGCTGTTCTTCATCACCAAATAGCAAGTTTTTTTAGTTTTTCACTTTTAAAATTCCTGAGGGGGAGTAAATTGATTCATATCATTTTTATGAGCAAGGCTGCAAATTTAGAAGCCAGCTGTCCTCATGATTTGTATAAGTGTGAGAGTCCCCTGGTGTTTCAGCCAAGGTGGATGACTCATTACCTTCCCTTTACACTTTTAGGTTTTTATTTTTGCTAACACCTTTTTCTCAAAAACTCCATATACTTTCCATTGTCTGAGGCCAATGCTACTATTAAAATTTAATAATATTTAACCTTTTATTATTATGAATTGCAATAATAGTTTAAGCCAATTATAAAATATTCCTGATGTGAACCTTGTAGTTTCTTTTATCTAAGGCTTAACCCTTTATGAACCCTGTAAAATTAAGAACTGAATGTTTTTAAATATTTTTCAAAAGTGCACAATATTTTTCATATACTATATGAATGTTTCATATTCTATATAAAAAACAAAAAAGATAAACATGGACTACATACTGATAATATTTCACACATATTATCATTACCACAAGAGATATATAAGACTGTACACAATTACAAAATGGATCTGAACAGGTTAAATATGTTCATTAAATATGTTAGTGAAACAAAGTTCAAACTTGGGTCTCTTATTTTCTGAAACTTCCTGCTCAGTTGAGTAAATTCAATCAGATATAAATAAATTTACATACATAAAGAAGGCAGATTAATGGATTTATGTCAATTTATATGGGTTTCTCTAGTATAGTAATGCAGCTTCTTCACTCATTTTTTGATGTTCCAATTCTTTTTATTTAAGAGATGAATTATAACTGAGAAAGCCTGCTCATAAAATTTTCACCATGGCACAAAATTGCTGTTTCTTGCCTCTTTGCCTCTCTGCATGCCATTTATTCTATGTAGAATATCATTGTTTTTCTTGTATGTCTAATAAATACATACAAAATCAATCCTTCTGAAAGATTATCCACGTATGTCTTTCCCTCACTAACATGAAAAAAAATCTAACTTTCTCATTTGACTTACCACTGTGCCTATGATTAACCTCTTCTCCAAGGCTGTTAATCTGTTGGTGTCTTCCTAGGTTTATTCATTCCCACCTCCCTTCTTCATTCACCACAATTCAACATAGCTGGTATTTTTTAAGTTCCAAAAAGTGCTGAGTTCATTCTCACTCAATGCTCTACTTCAGCATATTTATTTAGGTGGAATACTCCTCAGCACCCCAACTTCCCTTTCCTAACTAATTCTTTATATTTTGCTCTCAATTTAAGAAAAAAAGGCATCTTTAGCAGAGAATATTTTCTAACTACCCAAACTAAGTCAGATCCCATCCTGTTATTCCCTTTGATAGCCCTCTGCATTTTCCTTCATAGTATATTTAAAGATTTGTAATTTTTAAAATGTTTATTTGCTTAATGTTTATCTCCTTCATGCATGAAAAACTCCAAGAAGGTGGAGACTACATCTATTTTGTTCACCAAACTATGAGCAATCAATATGTATTATACATTTTCATTATGCCACTGTAGCAGTTTTTGAATAGGGATGTAGCTGTCACTGCTATATGTCTATAATGGGAGCTGATTTCAACTGATGACTGTAATTCTAGAAACTTGTCTAGTACTTATATAGATTTATGATATTGCCTTATAAATTGATTACTATCTGGGTTATATGATTATTTTAAATAATTAATTCACTCACTGATTAATAATTGTGAATCAATAAGGAATTGTATTACACAGAATAAGAATGAGTTCTTCAAATATCTCTGTCTTATTTCCTGGAACCATGAATATGTTATGTTACATGAGAAAATTATTATGTTTAAGAACCTTAAGCTTAGAGAGATTGTATAAGATAAATCCTACTGAATTCATTTTAATCAGTTGAGTTGATAACAACAGAGCCTTTCCCAACTATGGTCAGAGAGATGAGACAACAGATAAATCAGGGAGAGGCAATGTTGCTGACTTTGAAGATGGAAGAGGGCATGAACAAAAAAATGTGGATGGCTTCTAGAAGCCATTTTCTTTCTGGAAAATGAAAAAAAAATTCTCTCCTAGAATCTCTGGAAAATAACACAGCCCTAAAAACACCTTGATTTTACCTCAGTAATACCATTTCTGACTTCAGACCTGCAGAACTGTGAACTATTTTTTTGCTGTTATTTTAAGCCATTAAGTATGTAAGAATTTGTTATGGCCACAATAGAAAACTAATATAGGAATATGTAATACATATGTAAGGTGACAGAATTCAGATACAGAAAATTTTAAGAAAATTTTCAATTGCTTAGAAAAATTAGTTGAAACAAAAACAATTGAGTATAGATCAATACAAAGGCTTATATTCAAAACAAAAATCTAACTGGATAAGGGATATTTGACTTGGCAGTATTTCATGTATAGAAGACCTTTAGTTTCTGACTTGACTGTGATCATAATGGGACTAAGATGTGTGAAACTGCTCCAAAGGCAACTACTGGGACTTTAGCCTATACTAGTCAAATTCTAATGGAGGTTGCCAAGGGTCACCAAGATATGGGACATTTATTCTCTGGGGGATCAGAATTATCACTCTTAAGGCAGAAGTTTTCATGAGTCAGTAAGTGAGATTCCATGTTCTCTTCTTTCAAAGGGGTAAGCCATGAATATGCATATTCAGACAGATGTACAAGGTAATGGAGATTCCATCAGTCAATGCACCTGAATAACTATGATGAGAAAAACACCTTGTTCATTAATTGAACATCATTAAATGAAAAGTAAGTAAAAAAAAAGTCTTTGTGGTTAAAGAAATATTTTAATATTGTTACTTACTCTGTCCTGACTAATTCTGTGATTCTTCTCAAATACTGCTGACACTTCTTTTTAATGATAAATTATAAATAGTATCAAACTAGCAGTAAATTTTTGCTTAAGCCTACAGTATATAGTAATATAATATAGATATAATATAGCCTGTAATCTTCTAATAACCATATTGGTATGACAGTAAATTTTGCTGCTCAGGTATGATTTCTTAATCCTCCTGTGTTAGTCATTAACACTTTAAACCAAGTGTTTCTGCCTGTTCCCAAATACTTGTTAAGTGGCAATGCCCAGTGGTATTGAAGTGAGATGTGGCCATATGACTTGCTTTTGTCAGTGTGTGTCACTTCCTGGTGGAGCTTTATGAACAGTATAAACTCACTATCTTCTCTTTCTCTCTTCCATAGTGGCAGTTTTAGCTAGTTTAGTTTAGATATTCTGTCAGTCTGTTTCCAAGACTGAGAACAGCAATGCATCAGGGCCCCAGTTTTCCCCGATAGACATAGAACATGAAATAAACCTTTGTTGAGATTTTTAGATGTTTTTTATAAGCATAATCTGGATTGTCCTGACAGATACAAGCTCTCTTGCTAAAGCAATTACATACATGATTTTCAAAGAAAATATTTGCTTTTCTCATGATGCTTTATTAGTAACATGCTGCCTCTGAATATGGTATTTTTTAAATAAATTCGGATATATTAAAAAACAAGTAGTTTTGGATTTATGGAATATGGTTTATAATAATAAAAAAGCATAGATATAAACTTAATATTTGTCCATAAAACAAGGAGAAAATGGCCCATATTAATTGTTAGAAGTTATTTTATGATAATATGGAATCCCTATTATCTAATATTCATTTCTATACTTTTTATATTGTAATGCAATGCTGATGCCATATTGACTTGTCACCTGGAAAGATACAGTTTGGGACTTTCTATTATTTTTTTCTCTACAGTATCCTTTCTTCTTTCCTTCTGTTTAATTAAGGTAGTTTTTCCTAAAATCAGTTTTGTTTGTGGCACCCTCTGCCCCATTTAATGGATTCAGGATAAAAATTGCTTAAAAACATTTTAATAGCTTTCCTAAATCCTACAAGTTTATTGCTTTTATAACAGTGTTTTATTGTTAATATTGCTGCCATTTTGGTAAAGCTCATAGAAATAATCAGCTCAGCAGACAATAGTCCAATGATGACAAATTTCAAAGGGGTTCATCTTGTTCATGCCTAAACAAGTAAGAAAACTGAGCTTTCCTTTTGTAAAAAATGTATCAGATCATTTTAAAAGCACTGGATAACTATTGTATTACAAATAGTTTTTTTGTTATTGGCAGAAAACTTGACCAAACTCGAAGACTCACTCAGGTAGAATTCAATTGTGCATATTCAAACACATTGAAACAATTTCTGCTTCACTATATCTGAAAAATCACTATGTCTCTGTTTTCTACAAGTGAATCTTTTGGTATATGTATACTGTTACTGCAATAAAGCTATACAATATGTAATAATATTTTATTTACAAAACCACCTTAAAATCCTCTATGCTAATCATTTGTCAGCTAAGATAACACATTTCCCATTGGTCACTGTTTTAAAGCCTGGGATAGAAAATCATGTGGATGTTTTCACATATAAGCAGAAAATTAAAATAGAGCTATAGTTTAGCATGATAGTTTTCATATAGAGTCTGTTAGTGTTTCTGGGTAGAAAATTACACAAAGAATGAATGACCATTTATTTATATCCATCCTCAATTTGTTTTCTATTTAAATTCTGTTTCTAACCATGCTTGTAATTGACATTGTAACTGTGTCTGAAATCCATACTTTCTTTAATGATGGTGATGACATCAAATTCTTTTTTGTATGAGCATTGGTTCTGTGTAAGTGCTGAAAGTGCTGTATATAAAAGTAAAATTATGAATAAAAAAGACATCTAGAATTTCCTTAAAGAAGATTATTAAGTATAAGATAACTTCAAATTTTAAAGAAAGTTCCTGGAAGCCTTAAAATAGCAAAAGAAGAATAATATACTTTAGCATGAATTCGCAGTAGTAATTGTTCTTGTTCTGGTTGAATACAAACCTAAAATATTTTTTCCAGAATACAGAGACCAAGGCTGGCAGACCATGAAGTCAAGAGTTCGAGACCAGCCTAGCCAGCACAGTAAAATCCTGTCTCTATTAAAAATACAAAGAATTAGTAGGGCATGGTGGCAGGCACCTGTAATCCCAGCCATTCAGGAGGCTGATGGAGAAGAATCACTTGAACCCAGGAGGCAGAGGTTGCAGTGAGCCGAGACAGTGCCACTGCACTCCAGCCCAGGTGACAGTGCAAGACTCCATCTCAAAAAAAAAAAAAAAAAAAAAAGAAATATTAAAACTACATCTACCAAACATTTTACATACATAATTTTTTTTGTTCCCCAGAGTAATTTTAACTAAATAGAGCAATTTGATTTATTTGAAAAAACAAACTAAAAAATGGGGATCGATTTTGTTAAATCAATCATATTCTAAGTTTTAAATATAACATTCAAAGAACTATTTGAGTATTTGATGAATTTTACTATTACTTGTTGAGTTCATGTATGAATAAGAATCTCTAATAAAGTCACATATTGCTTAACAATGGGGATATATTTCTCAGAAATGTGTCCTTCAGTGATTTTGTAAATGTACTTACTTACACAAACCTAGATGGTATAAACTACTATATACCTTGCCTGTTGCTCCTAGGTTACAAGCCTGTACAGTTTTCTACTGTACTGAATAGTAGAGGAAATTATAGCACAATAGTATTTGTGTATTTAAGCATAGAAAAGGCACAATAAAAATATAGTATGAAAGATGTTTAAATGGCACAGTTATATAGGGCACTTACTATGAATGGAGCTTTGTAGGACTTGAGGTTGTTCTGGGTGAGTCAGTCAGTAAATGTAAAAACCTAGGAGATTACTGAAAACTGCTGTACATTTTATAGACACTGTGTACTTAGGTTATCCTGGATTTATAAAAAAAAAATTCTTCCATAATAAACTAACCTTTGTTTAGTGTAACTATTGTACTTAATAAACTTTTAATTTTTTTAACTTCTGACTGTTTTGTAAAAACACTTAGCTTAAAACATAAACACATTCTACAGTAATACAAAAATTGTTTCTTTGTATTCTATATGCGTTTTTCTATTTTGATTTTTTCATTTGTTTACACTTGTTACATTTTCTTTTTAAAATCTAAGACTCAAACACACACATTAGCCTAGGCTTACACTGTGTTAAGGTCATCAATATCACTGTCTTCCATTTTTACATCTTGTCCCACTATAGGTCTTCAGAGGCAGTTATACACACGTAATTATCATCTACTATAATAACAATGCCTTTTTCTGAAATATCTCCAGCAAGACCTGCTGGAGGCTGTTTTGCAATTAACTTTTTAAAAAATAAGTAGAAGCAACACATTCTAAGATAACAATAAAATGTATAGTATAGAAAATACATAAACTAGTAACATAATCCTTTATTACCATTATCAGGTATTAGGTATTATATGTAATTAAATGTGCTATACTTTTATGTGCCTGGCAGTGCAGGTTTGTTTATATCAGCATCATCAGAAACACGTGAGTAATGAATTGCACTATGATGTCATGACAGCTACAAAATCACTAGGCGATAGGAATTTTCAGTTCCATTATAATTTTACAGGACCACTGTCATATATGCAATCTGTCTTTTTGACTGAAATGACATTATGCAGCATGTGCCTATATTTGACATTATAATTCAACTAAGTCTTTCTAATATCAATTTTTATATGAAAGGTATGTGTGGTAGGCATCAACACCATTCCAAGGAAAGACATGATGTTAGTAAAATAGATGGAACACCTAAACTTGTAAGTCCTTATTGATTTTACTTCCTGCTGTGCTCTGCTACTAGGTCTCCTAAATAGCTTAACAAGAGAATCTTAGAATATCTCTACATTAATTTAATGAAAAGCACTAATGTTTTTAGAGGCAAATGATGCACAAACAATACTTATTTCTTTAAATACTAAGTAATTTAATTTGTAATTCAATAATACAAATTCAAATGTAATACATACTATTCATACCTGTGTGAATACGTGCATAAAGATTATATATATTATGAGAATATTTTAGAAACTCAAAAGTGAGGTCCAAAAAGATGAAAAGCAATACTTATTATTAATAAGTAGCAATTATGCTGCTGAAACACTGAAATGAACATCCTGTATTTATTCCTTTTCTATCCTCTTACTAAATTTTGCCAATTAGATGTAGAAGGTCATAGGAAGATTCAGAGCACATTTATAGGGGTAATTGTACCATGAGCAATCAAATTATGTTTAAATGCTTCCGTGATGTTATCATTCTTTATAAAAACCTCTGTTATACCAGCTTCATTTAAGAGACAGAGCAGATGCTGTTTTCCATTTACTTACTTCCCCTCATCCTACTAAGTCTGGAATGTGGTCCAGTCAGGATGTTATTCAGTACAAACTGTCTTGGTACCAATGTTCTTAAGCAAAACTCATTGGTAATATATAGCTGTCCAGGATTAATGTGTAAAGGATTAGAAAATGATGAGCTATTTTGAGAGTTTCCTAAATCATCAACATGACTAATCTATGCCTGTATTATACAACTTCAGCTCACCAAATATTCTTTTATGAGGAATAATATTCAGCAATTGGTACAATTTGTTAAGTTTATTGCAGAAAATGATGTAGTCTAGACATTTTTATTCCTTTTTTCTGAATGTCATGTGCTCTAAATTAACAAAAGGAGTCGTAAGAAAGTCAATATCTAGCAAAATTGTCTTATTCACTACTGTTGAAATAATTCAATACTAAGATCACTTTTTTTTTACAATGATGAAAGTACAGCTTAGATACTGCACTTCTCTTTTATTACTTCTCATATTCAATCATAGGAAAATTTCTGCCTTTTTCTTCTGCTGACACGTGAACAAACAGATTGGGTGGAGAAGGAATTTTCTGTAGATGGTAGTGTAGCTGAGTCTTGTAGCCAGCATTTAAATAATTTGGGTAGGTTCTGCTATTTTTTCAGGACACTTAGTAACTGCCCAATGGATTCTCCTTGTCCTCTGCATAGACAGAGCCAATTTATCAGGACAGGGGGCTTCCAATACAGACAGAGTTTAATTCACACAGGGCTGGCTGCATGGGAGACCAGAGTTTTATTAGCACTCAAATCAGTCTCCCTGAGAATACAAGGATTAGAATTTTTAAGGATAATTTGGTGGGTACGGGGCCAGTGAGTTGAGAGTACTGATTGACTGGGTCAGAGATGAAATCATAGGGAGCTGAAGCTGTTCACTTGCGATGAGTCAGTTCCTGGGTGAGGAATACAAGACAGGATGAGCCAGTTTATTGATCTGGGTGGTGCCAGCTGATTCACTGAATACTTGTCTGCAAAATATCTCAAGCACTTATCTTAGATTTTACAACAGGGATGTTTTCCTCAGGAGCAATTTGGAGCATTTCAGACTCTTGCAGCCAGAGGCTGCATGGCTCCTAAACCATAATTTCTAATATTGTGGCTAATTTATTAGTCCTGTAAAGGCAGTCTAGTCCCCAGAAAGGAAGGGAGTTTGTTTAGGGAAAGGGCTATCATCATCTTTGTTTCAAAGTTAAGATATAAACTAAGTTACTCGTTAAGCTATAAACTAAGTTACTCCCAAAGTTAGTTTAGCTTATGCCCTGGAATGGGCGAAATAGAGTTGGTTACTTCAGATATCTTTCACTGCAGTAATTTCCTCAGTTACAATTTTTGCAAAGGTAGTTTCACTTACTTATGTTAAAACTAATCATAGTTTAACTCAGAATTCTAATTGTGCTTCACACTACTATGGTTATATATAAAAGAAATCAAATCAGAATCAAACAATCTGCATTTATTAGTGCAATCATTTCCCCATAATTTTCTGCAATAACAGAAAATAGAAGATCACAGAAATTAGTTACCATTTTGCTTCTAATTAATTATCCTGTGTAGGCCAGGTATGGTGGCTTCATGCCTATAATCCCAGCACTTTGGGAAGTCTTAGTGGGTGGATCAGGAGGTCAGGAGTTTGACACCAAATGGCCAAAGTGGTGAAACCCTGTCTCACCAAAGTTACAAAAAATTAGCTGGGCATGATGGTGCACGCTTGTAATCCCAGCTACTCGGGCGGCTGAGGGAGGAGAATTGCTTGAACCCGGGAGCTGGAGGTTGCAGTGAGCCGCGATCCCTCCAATGCCCTCCAGCCAGGGCAAGACTCTGACTAAAAAAAAAAAAAAAGTCATCCAGTGTAGACATAAATGACATTAGTTGTGACCCATATTATATTGGTATAGTTATATTTTGGTACGTATGTTATTTTGGGTGAGACATACTGTGATTACAGTAAATCCATCTATCAATTGCCAGCTAACACACATTTAATACTTTTAATTTATTCTTTTTTTTTTTTTTTTTTTTTTTGAGACAGAATTTTGCTCTTGTTACCCTGGCTGGAGTGCAATGGCGCGATCTCGGCTCACTGCAACCTCCGCCTCCTGGGTTCAAGCAATTCTCCTGCCTCAGCCTCCTGAGTAGCTGGGACTACAGGCACATGCCACCATGCCCAGCTAATTTTTTGTATTTTTAGTAGAGATGGGATTTCACCATGTTGACCAGGACGGTCTCGATATCTTGACCTTGTGATCCACCCGCCTCAGCCTCCTAAAGTGCTGGGATTACAGGCATGAGCCACTGCGCCTGGCTTCAATTTATTCTTAAGCCAACATCTTTTGAACAAAAGTTTGTTTGAGTAACATTAGCTGACCCTTTTTTAGATCTGCTTTTTAGGATGAAAAACAAACAAATAACTTGAATTTTATAGACATAGGCAGAATCCTCAGAAATGTTAGCGTGAAGAATTTTGATTTGACTTAATAGCCTCAGGGAAACATATAGGAATACCTTTTTTTATATGCATACAAAGGTCATTTCTTTTTTCTTTTTCTTTTCTTTTCTTTTTTTTTTTTTTTTTTGAGACGGAGTTTTGCTCTTGTTACCCAGGCTGGAGTGCAATGGCGCGATCTCGGCTCACCGCAACCTCTGCCTCCTGGGTTCAGGCAGTCCTCCTGCCTCAACCTCCCGAATAGCTGGGATTACAGGCACGCGCCACCATGCCCAGCTGAGTTTTTGTATTTTTAGTAGAGACGGGGTTTCACCATGTTGTCCAGGATGATCTCGATTTCTTGACTTTGTGATCCACCCGCCTCGGCCTCCCAAAGTGCTGGGATTACAGGCTTGAGCCATCCCGCCCAGCAGGTCATTTCTTAAATATTGTAGTGTTTTTGCATTGTTTAGTTGTAGCCTAGAGGGAAAATAATGAATACATTATCAACACTTTTACAACTTTATCTCTAAAATTTCTTTGTTATAATCATTCATTTTATTAATATTAAAACATCTATAAAGTAAATACTATTATAAAAGTATAACCGCATTGAATTTTAATTTTGCATTTCCATCTGTATAATTATAGGAAGAACAGCCATAAGGCCTGAATACAGTATTATAGTTGTATAATGCTTAATTTTTCAGTTTGTTGTAATATATATAATCCTATTCTTGAGATAACAAAAATAGAGTAGCTTGGAACAAAGTATTAAAAATGTGATTTATCAAATTAACCAGCATTTAACTACTTTGGCGTAGTTTGCATGGAAGCTATGCAATTTTGACATATTACATCTCAAATACATGTTACTTCTAATGATTGCATTTATATAATTTTTTCAGTTTAAACTAAACTGTAGGTTGAATACCAATTCTTCTTGGCAGAACATTTTACTTAACTTACTTTTTTGCCATTCTTCATTTTCTCTCATAGAAAATTTTCTGGACTTACTATTACTTAAAATATAATTTTATAAGCAAGAATTATCAAAGAGAAAAGCTCAGGTTTTAGCTCTGGTCATAAAACTGCCACCTGTTGATTTTCTGCCACAGTTGATTGTGTTTGTCATAATAAATTTGGTATTACCACTGAATAAAGGGTCATAAGAAGAATGAAATCCCTGGTAAGTAAGATATGGTACGGGAAGCACATAATTGAAATTAATAGACATTTGTTTGGCACTTGCTGGGGTCAAGAAGTTTTGAGTGGGATCCAAATGTAAGAATTGCCATCTCTCAATTCAGACAAGATTTTTTATGACAATGCTTCTCAAAGTTTGGTTTGGGACCTATAGCATCAGCATTACTTGAGAAGTAATTATATATGTAAAATCATTGAGGTAGAGGTTGGTAATCTTTGTTTCCACAGTCCCTTGAAGTGACTCTAATGCAGGCTAAAGCGTAAGAACCACTGCTTAATGAAATGCTCTTTTAGACCATTTTCCTTTCATATAATATGCTTGTAATGAGTAAAATTATATACGCTTACTGATACACTGGATTCCTCTGTTGCCTTTCTCCAATTAGATTGCCATCTCCATTGAAGCAGGGACCTCCTTTTCTTACTTATGGCCTATTTCCAGGTTTCTGCACAGTGTATGTCACCTGCTACTCAACATTATTTTGGGAGAATGTCACCATGCTTTGGAACTTGACTCTAAAAGGTCAGAGCTTACACATATACACAAATAACTTGTGCAAAGAAGATTATGTTAAATACTAAAATCAAATGTGAGGGAGAAATAGGTTTGATCTTCTAGCTTGCTTAGACATTTCTTAACAGTATTTTCCACATAATCTATGAAAATCAATACTAATTGATTAATTGATTGCAACATTTATCACAAAGGCATTTTCTTAAATGTTTGCCACAATTAGGTCGATATTTAGAGCATATAGTTTCACTGTGCAATATACTTTTTCACAGTGCTTTTACATCCATTGTCAGCAGGGACACTACTTAGAAAGTATGAGCAGCTATTTAGTCGAAAAAATAATAAAGTTACCAACACGATAAGTATGTTGTGTGAAATTATATACTTTTAATGTCTGGCTGGGTACAGTGCCTCACGCCTGTAATCCTAGCACTTTGGGAGGCCAAAGCGGGCAAATCACGAGGTCAAGAGATCGAGACCATCTGGCCAACATTGTGAAACCCTGTCTCTACTAAAAATACAAAAATTAGCTGGGCATAGTGGCACATGTCTGTAGTCAACACAAACTGAAGTGTAATTATTTATGACATGCAGCATCAGGTCTGCCCTTAGCATCTGCAAGTTCAGGATGACAGCAGAAATGGTGGCTCATACTCCATATGTCAAAAATATTTAAATATCACATAAAACTCAAAATAACAGAGTTAAATACTATTTAATCTCTTATTTTGAAACAGACACTTAACATAATTACCTAGAAATAAAGAATTCAGTGCTTTAATGGGACTACACAGTGTCCCATTTCGCCTTCATTCCTGGCTCAATCCCACACTGTGGGGCTGAACACTGCAGCCGGGACTTCTAAATCTGTCTGGTTTCCACAAACAACCTCCCCCTAGCCAACAGTTGGGACCAGCAGTACCCACAACAACAGTGTAATCCATGCTAAAGAGGACGCTTGTAGGCCGTGGAAACAGACTTGGAGTGATTTAAGTAGGGAATTCCAGGGCACTATAACCTGTACCATGCTCTGGAAGGTGATGCATGGGTTTTGGCTACTTATATCCAATTGACCCAGGAACAGCTCACCTCACCTCATACACAGGGATACAGCTGGAAAGAGACCAAAGTGTGGCCCTCTCAACTACATGGCAAGGCAGGCAGTATTTTCATTTGCCTCAATCCAAACATAGAACTAGAACTGTGTGGCATGTGAGTCAGTGCAAACA
Organism: Callithrix jacchus; assembly: GCF_049354715.1. Taxonomy (NCBI): domain Eukaryota; kingdom Metazoa; phylum Chordata; class Mammalia; order Primates; family Cebidae; genus Callithrix; species Callithrix jacchus. Next base: position 101,127,194 of record NC_133504.1, on the reverse strand, counting down.
TTTGGAGATAATTCATTCAACTTGTCTTTGTTCAATTCAGTGAGCTTCCTCATGCTTTCACTCTTTTATGGAACAAATGGCTTTTATACTCTTCCCCAGAACGTTTTCCAAGGTGGGTTGAGACCTGCCCACTAATCACTTCTCACATCATTTTTGTTCATTTTTTGTTATTATAATGACATTATTTTCAGAAAGAAGTTGTGTTGCCGGGGTAACAAGAGTGGAGAATGGGCATTGCTGCCTTTACACAAAACTTAACTTTTCCTGAATAAATCTCTACTGTAAAATTTACAGCTACTTATTTTTTTGTGAATAGTTTATAAATTCTGCTTGTTTCACTTTCTGTTTGATTCCCCCAAAAAAGTGTATGTGCCCTGTTGATTTTCCCTTAAACTTCCTCTTTACTTACCTGCTACTGGACACGAGTACTTTCCCCTTTATTTATAGATTACCTGATCTTTTTAATAGTGTACATTCAATGTTATGCCAAATGTTAGCACTGGAAGCTCACTGGGTCTTACTGAGTCAAAGAACATTGTTCTTCCAGTAACTTTTCAAGTTTGCCTTGCATTACAGTATCTACAGCAGCTGTGCTTATATTATTCCTCTGTCATTATTACTTCCCTAGAGGACAGGATTAGGCTGCCCAGAGTGAGCAATAGTAGTAAAACCCACATTAATTCCTCTCAAAGTTATTTTCTACTTGCACATAACATTATTTGTGTCTTCTTTTGTAATTAATTTTTATTTCAAAATAATTTCTTTGAAAGAAAGAGCAAATTTAGGTACCATAAACCAGTCACTAAAAGTGGAAGTGGAATCCCATCAGACTTACCAGTCTGTAGAGCAAATGAGCAGGCCAAAGATGAGGTTGTTTTACGTGCCTTTAGTGTTATTTTCACATCAAGGATTTGTTACTCTTCTCACTCATTTTATCTTTTAGTTGATGCTCTGGATCATAACGTCTAGTGTGAACAAAAAAAAAATAACAATCACACTTAGGCATTTTCTTAGCCCATTTTCCCTTGGGGTTTAGCCTTCGCTAGGAAATAAATTCTTATGCTCTATCAAGCTGTGTTCTCTAAATGTCCTCAGTAATACTGCATAAGCACAATTTTCATGGACCTGCAGTAGCTAAATTGCAAACAGGTGTCTTTTTCTAAACAACCGTATACCCTGCCGCTTTCCAAAAAGGATTGTGGTTATTTCGCTCTCATTCTAGGGGGAAACAATTTCAAACCTTTCCACTAGTAATTTTTTCTTGATGCTGCAACTTTGCTTGTTTTGTCATTGAACAAAGATGAAACAGGTGCAGAATTTTGAATCTGAATTGCTTAAAGAGACATTTACAAATAGGTGATGTCAGTGCAAAGCAGAAGACACAAAAGTAAAACAAAATACTGGAAAAGACGAAGAAGTTGAACAGGTGAACAGTGAAGTAAGCAAACATATATCTGGGAAATAAAGCAAAAATAGTGGTGCAATGAATGTAGTGAATAAACACAAGTAGTGAATGCAATCAGAATCACACTTATGTCTTACCATCCTACACATTTAACTTTGTTAATGGGGCACATTTTTCACCTGTAGCTGGGATAACAATTTAGGCAGCCCATAGCTTTTTCTGTTCCCTCTTATCTAATTCAAGTTGCTTTCACCTTAAGTCACAAATCAGTCTTATTTCTGTGCGATGGATGCCCACACCTGTAAATTAAAAATCAAAATACCTAATTTCAGGCAAAATGACAGTTACTCCTTTTTCTCCAGTCAGGCTCTGTTGTCAGTTTGAAGCCTAAATTCCTGTGGTCACAGACTGTGTCAATCAAACTGTTTTCTGGGCTTTGCTAAAGGAGAAAGTTGACTCCTTCTTGAGGGGAGGGCACTTTTATGGTTTCTTTAGGGATTCCCCTTAATCCCTCCCCACTTCATTGAGGGTCTCTTAATTTTTAGTGATGCACTCTCTTCCTTTTATAACTTATATGGGTGTGAGTTTGATCAGAAAAGCAAAAGTGCTCAGGGAAATATAGAGTAAAGATTCATGATAGGTGTCTCACAATTACAGGAGCTAATAGAGCAGTCAGTTGCTCTGCGTCTGACGAGGAACTTGTAGATACTATAGGTCAGCCAGACTGGCAGTCAAAAAGGAAACCTGGAAACAGATGGAAGCAGAGACCCACTGGACTAGTATGGATAAATTGGGACCTTTAGGACAAATTATGCCTGATATAGTTTGTATGTGTGTCCCCACAGAAATATCATGTTGAAATGTAATCCCCAATGTTCGATATGGGGCCTATGGGAGGTGATTGATCATGAGGGTGGCTTCTTTCTTTCTTTTTTTTTTTTTGAGACGGAGTTTTGCTCTTGTTACCCAGACCGGAGTGCAATGGCGCGATCTCGGCTCACTGCAACCTCAGCCTCCTGGAATCAGGCAATTCTCCTGCCTCAGCCTCCCGAGTAGCTGGGATTACAGGCATGCGCCACCATGCCCAGCTAAGTTTTTGTATTTTTAGTAGAGACGGGGTTTCACCATGTTTACCAGGATGTTCTCAATCTGTTCACCTCGTGATCCACCCGCCTCCGCCTCCCAAAGTGCTGGGATTACAGGCCCGGGCCACCGCGCCGCCGGGGGTGGCTTCTTATGAATGGTTTAATACCACCCTCTAGGTGTTGTCCTCGCCATAGTGAGTGAGTTCCAGTAAAATTTGGTTGTTTAAAAATGTATGGCACCTCCCGCCTGTCTCTCTTGCTCCTGCTTTCATCATGTAATGTGCCTGCTCCCTTTTTGCCTTCTACCATGATTAGAAGTTTCCTTAGACCTCCCCAGAAGCAGATGCCACTGTGTTTCCTGTACAGCCTGCAGAACTGTGAGTCAATAAAACTTCTTTTCTTACAAACTACACAGTCTCAGATATTTCTCTACATTGGTGTGGGAATAGCCTGATAAAATGACCCATGTCAGGGTCTCATTGCCTCCAACTTTTTGCTGTTCACATCTCCAGTTGAAAAAAATGGCACTCTGCTCATGAGCTGCACACATACACTTTACCAAGAACTTGGAGTAGCTAAAGAATATCTGAATGAATGTGTAGTTATGGGTTCAGATATGGCATCATGCGAACTAGGTGAGCCAGAAACCCAGCAACTATGGGTATAAAATGCCTGATCTCTTTACTGACCTTCAGCTCAATGGTTAGCTTTACTTCTGTCTTCCCAGTGCTTTTGAGATTTCTCCTGTGGCCAACATAGCCTGATACTATATGGAAAAGGGAATTCTAGGAAATGAGCATCCAGTTTTTACTAAGGTGATACAGTGGAGGGCCACCACATAGTTCAAATTTTATTTCTTCTGATGCAAATGGAAATCGTAAGAAAACTTCACTTTGTCTCTGAAGAGGCGTATTCAGATTCCAAATGGCAAACTTACTGGACAAAATCTTAGTCTCCTGCTCTCTTTCTCTCTCTCTCTCTCCCCTTTTTAATCCCTCTTTCTATCCCTAAATACCCTCAATGGAGGTGAGAGCTTTCAGAATCATGTAACCAATTTGTAGCATTTCCCATGTAAATTTATATCCTTTTCTAGCACTGAGTTTTGAACTAGCAAGTCTTCTATATCTCAAAGCCTCAATGATGGCATCCAACTGAACTTCCTTTTTATGGAAAAAAATGTATATATAAATTGTGTGTGTGTGTGTGTGTGTATCCAAAGAAGTAACCTTCAGCTCACAGCTCAGGTTTATATTTTCTTCCACTGGGACTGAAACTCTTCTTAGGTAACTTCAGAGGCAATATGTTATGATGGCTTATAGGCAACCTTCACTTTCCAGTAAGTGTATTGAGTCTACTAATCATTATTTATGTTTGAATACCAAAAGAGATATGTTACTGATAATATTTTAACACTAATATTAGTTATCGATCCTCTCATGACTAAAAACCATTGCACATATCTAGCTTTCTGCCTTTTTCAATTTTTAAGCAAATTTCATAGCAGCTCTGAATTCTGCATCCTCTTTTATCAGTGGCATCGTCATGCAGTTGTTCAATAAAACCAATAGCAAACACAACACTGGCTTTAGAATCATAAAAAGAGCCTGCTGGCTCATCAATATTGATTATTTGATAATTAAAATTAAACCTATTTCTAAGCACATTCATTTTTGCCCCCATGGAGAGAGCTGTACTTTTTAACACTTCAAACAATGTCTGTTTCTATTGGTAACTATAAACAAGCCTGAAAAAATTAGCCGTCAGAAGAGACATCAGATATACAGGGTGAAATACATAAAGCAATGTAGTGAGGAGCCATCTAAACAGAGATCATTCAGAAGCAACAGAAGCAAAATGAAATATATTGGACTGTACTTTGTGATTTATTTCAATGTGTTACTACAGAATAAAAATCAAAGTACAAGAGAAAAAGAAAAAATAAGTATCATGTGGTCACCATTTTTCTAAACTCCAGGGAGAAGTCTCAACAAGAGTTAAATAACACTTGACAATTTTTTTTTTAATAGAGCAGAAAAGGTCATGGGAATAATTAGAAAAGTAAGGTCAAGTGCTTTTTGTCCTTTGATAACATTTTAGGTAACTATTTCTCATACTTTGATATGTAAGCACTTTTTGCTTTAACATATAGTTTTGGAATCTACCTAAGAAATTTTAATTAATTTATTTTTTAAAATTAATTTATTATTTTTATTGCATTTTAGGTTTTGGGGTACATGTGCAGAACATGCATGACAGTTGCAGAGGTACACACATGGCAGTGTGTTTTGCTTCCTTCCTCCCCTTCACCCACATTTGGCATTTCTCCCCAGGCTATCCCTCCCCAGCTCCCCCCGCCACCTCTGTCCCTCCCCTATTGCCCCCAATAGACCCCAGTGTTTTGTACTCCCCTCCCTGTGTCCATGTGTTCTCATTTTTCATCACCCACCTATGAGTGAGAATATGCGGTATTTCATTTTCTGTTCTTGTGTCAGTTTGCTGAGAATGATGTTCTCCAGATTCATCCATGTCCCTACAAATGACACGAACTCATCATTTCGGATTGCTGCATAATATTCCATGGTGTCTATGTGCCACATTTTCCCAATCCAATCTATCATCGATGGGCATTTGGGTTGGTTCCAGGTCTTTGCTATTGCAGTGCTGCAATGAACATTCATGTGCATGTGTCCTTATAGTAGAACGATTTATAGTCCTTTGGATATATACCCAATAATGGGATTGCTGGGTCAAATGGAATTTCTAAGTCCTTGAGGAATCGCTACACTGTCTCCCACAATCGTTGAACTAATTTACAGTCCCACCAGCAGTGTAAAAGTGTTCATATTTCTCCACATCCTCTCCAGCATCTGTTGTCTCCAGATTTTTTCATGATCACCATTCTAACTGGCGTGAGATGGTATATCAATGTGGTTTTGATTTGTATCTCTCTAATAACCAGTGATGATGAGCATTTTTTCATATGTTTGTTGGCCTCATGTATGTCTTCTTTTGTAAAGTGTCTGTTCATATCCTTTGCCCATTTTTGAATGGGCTTGTTTGTTTTTTTCCTGTAAATCTCTTTGAGTTCTTTGTAAATTCTGGATATCAGCCCTTTGTCAGATGGGTAAACTGCAAAATTTTTTTCCCATTCTATTGGTTGCGAATTCACTCTGGTGACTCTTTCTTTTGCTGTGCAGAAGCTGTGGAGTTTGATTAGGTCCCATTTGTCTATTTTGGCTTTTGGCTTTTGTTGCCAATGCTTTTGGTGTTTTGTTCATGAAGTCCTTGCCTACTCCTATGTCCTGGATGGTTTTGCCTAGATTTTCTTCTAGGGTTTTTATGGTGCCAGGTCTTATGTTTAAGTCTTTAATCCATCTAGAGTTAATTTTAGTGTAAGGTGTCAGGACAGGGTCTAGTTTATGCTTTCTGCACATGGCTAGCCAGTTTTCCTAACACCATTTATTAAACAGGGAATCCTTTCCCCATTGCTTGTTTTTGTCAGGTTAATCAAAGATTGTATGGTTGTAGATATGTTGTTTTGCCTCCAATGCCTCTGTTTTGTTCCATTGGTCAATATCTCTGCTTTGGTACCAGTACCATGCTGTTTTGATTACTGTAGCTTGTAGTATAGTTTGAAATCCATTAGTGTGATGCCCCCCGCTGTGTTCTTTTTGCTTAGAATTGACTTGGCTATGCAGGCTCTCTTTTGGTTCCATATGAAGTTCATGGTGGTTTTTTCCAGTTCTGTGAAGAAAGTCAATGGTAGCTTGATGGGGATAGCGTTGATTCTGTAAATTACTTCGGGCAGTATAGTCATTTTCACGATATTAATTCTTCCTAACCATGAATATGGAATGTTTTTCCATCTGTTTGTGTCCTCTCTTATTTCGTTGAGCAGTGTTTTGTAGTTTTCCTTGAAGAGGTCCCTTATGTTCCTTGTGAGTTGTATTCCAAGGTATTTTATTCTTTTTGTAGCAATTGTGAATGGCAGTTCGTTCTTGATTTGGCTCTCTTTAAGTCTGTTATTGGTGTATAGGAATGCTGGCGATTTTTGCACATTGATTTTATATCCTGAGACTTTGCTGAAGTTGCTTATCAGTTTCAGGAGTTTTTGGGCTGAGGCGATGGGGTCTTCTAGGTATACTATCATGTCGTCTGCAAATAGACACAATTTGGCTTCCATCTTTCCTATTTCTTGGAGACTTTGTTCATTCCTTTTTGCGTTTTTTTCTCTAACCTCCCAAATCTCAGATTGCTGGTTTAACAGGGCACCCGGATGAGTGTGTTTTGTGTGGAGTGTTTCAGAGTGCCGCTGCGCTGTGGCGCTGGCCGAGGTGGCTGCACCAGCCAAAACAGCTGCGCTGGCATCCCGTGTCTCTCTTACACCTGGGAATTTCCCCATACTGTGGGCAACAAAGATCTGTCTGGAAATGCGGCTTTGACTCACCCTCTGCGCATTCACTGAGAGCTGCAATTCTGAGTTGTTCTTACTGTGCCATCTTGAATCCAATTCAGTTATTTTTTATGGAACAATAAAATTAAATTTGTTTCTTATAATAATAATAATTGACATGCAAAATTTATTTTAATGCAATGGGCAATACCACTTATTAACTATGAACAAATTGTAAGCAAGGTGTTTAATTGCAGGATGCATGGGTTTAAAATGTAGTTGCTCTTGTATTTCTATCTCAAGCTCTCAGTTTGGGGCCAGTGACTTAGATGAATATTTTAATATAGAAGAGTGAGTTCAAGTCAATAAATCTTAAGACAAACACCAATAAAAAATCTGAATAATAATGAAAATATAAAAATATGATCCATCTCATTATAGTAGTTTATAATCATGGAAATGTAAATTAAAGTGAGATAATACTTCATATACATCAAATTGAAAAAATGGAAACACTGACAATATGAAATGAAGGTGTGTATATTAGGTAACACATGTGTTACTGGTGAATATCTAAACTGACAAAACTGTGCAATATACCATGCTACATAGCAATTCCACTGCTAGGTTTATCTTAAAGAGCTCTCAGGCATGTGCTTAAGGAAAGAAATATATATCAATTGCTGTACTGTTTCTAATTAGGGATACTTGGAAACACTTTATATATTCATTGATAAGACAAGGGATAAATACATGGAGTGATATTAAGTCAATGTACTCCACTGGAGTTAAAATTAATGAGTTACAGCTACATGTGAAAATAGTTTCATGCATACAAAATAAAAAGTCACCAAAATTATCTTATATATTATGTATGAATGCACAAGTATAAACATATCCATGAAAATAATGTTAGCAAACTTTTGAAAACTGTTATCTCTAAGGGAAGAGATAAGGAATGTAGTCAGGGATCCAGAGGTATCTTTAGTTATATAGTTTTTGGTTGGTTTAAAATACATGACACACATAATACATATATACAAATAGAGTTTGACTGTTGCCATACAGGTATTCATTCTCTTAAATTCTCCTTACTGTATGTGTACAATATTTCATAAACAAAAGTTAATTTAAAACATAATAAATCTATATACTTGCATTATAACATTAAAGAGAAGAAAATGTACTTTAATAATTAGATTACTGGAATTTGTGCATTTCATTTAAATTATCTGTCTAGTTATGTGTTTATGTATGTGTGTGTATGAATGTGTATGTGTTTTATTTTTTAACTGACAACAAAAGCTAGAGAGCTTCAACATACTTTGTGCTAGTGCTTCTCTGCAAACAATGCATTGTTTCTGTGGATAGCTTTTATTAAAAATAAATGAAATTCTATATACAGCTGAATATCATCATTTCCTTATTTTCTCTTTTAAAAGTTTTGGAAATATATCAGCATCTCTCTGGAATGTATAAAAATTTTAATCTGATTAATGAAACTTATGAAACCTACTTGCAGAAGTATCTTTTTTTTTAGTTTTTTTTCTTTAAAAATTTTTCTCTTTTATTTTTCATTGACATGAAATAAATGTACATATTTATGGAATTTAGAGTGATACTTCAATACAGGTGTACAATGTGTAATGTTCAAATCAGGGTAATTAGAATATCCATCATCTCGAACGTTTATAATTTCTTTGTTTTGTGAACATTTAAAATCCTCTTGTAGTCTTTTGAGATTATGCAATAAGGTACAGTTAACCATATTCACTCTACAGTGCTGCAGAACACCAGAACTCATTCCTTCTATGTAGCTTTAATTTTGTATCTATTAACCAACTTCTCCTAGTCCTCTCCCCCTTTTGCCCCTTCCAAGCCTCTAATAGCCACAATTCTAGTTTATACTTCCATAAACTCAATGTTTTTGGCTTCCACATGTGAATAAGAACATGCAGTACTTATTTTATTGTGCCAGACTTATTTAACTTAACATAAAGTCCTCTAGACCCATTCATTTTGCTGTGAATAACATTTTTCTGTGAATTCATTTTGTTCTTTTTATGGCTGAATAGTATTCCATTGTGTATCTATGCCATATCTTCTATATCCATTCATCTCTTGATAGACATTTCGGTTGACTCCGTATCTTAGCTGTTATGAAGAGTGCTACAATGAACATGGGAGTACAGATATTCGTTTGACATATTGATTTCTTTTCCTTTGGATCAATACCCAGTGGTAGGATTGTAGACTTGTGTTTATGTATGTGTGTGTATGACTTGTGCGGTAGCTCTATGTTTAATTTTTTTGAGAAACTTCTACATTGTTTTCCATATGGCTGTACTAACTTCCATTCCCACCAAGAGTGTATAAATGTTCTTTGATCACCACATTCTTGCCAGCATTTGTCATTTTTTGCTTTTGTTTTTAAAATAATAGTTATTCTAACCAGAGTGAGATGATACTTTATTGTGGTTTTGATTTGCATTCTCCTGATGATTAATGATATTGAACATTTTGAAATATATGTGTTGGCCATATACCTTTTTTGTTTTGAGAAATGTCTATACAGACCCTTTACCTCCAATCTAATTGAATTGTTGTTATTATTATTTTTTGCTGTTGAGTGTGAGTTCCTTATATATTCTGGATATTGGTCCCTTGTCAGATAAGAGTTTACAAATATTGTCGCTTTTTATAATGTGTGTCTATTCACAGTGTTGAATCTTTATTTTGCTGTGCACAGCTCTTCAATTTAATATAGTCTCATCTGTCTGCTTTTGTTTTTTGTTGGCTGTGCTTTTATAGTCTTAACCATAAAATTTTTACCTAGACCTGTCTTGAAGCATTTTCCCTATGTTTTCTTCTAGTAGTTTTAGAGTTTTCAGTCTTATGTTTAAGTCTTTAATTAATATGGAACCAATTATTACATGTGCTGACATATAGGAGTCTAGTTTCATTCTTTGGAACATACATATCCAGTTTTCCCAGAATAATTTATTGAAAAGACTATCTTTTCCCCAAAGTATGTTCTAGGCAACTTTGTCAAAAATCAGTTGGTTATAAATGTGTGAATTTATTTCTAAGTTCCCTATTTTGTTCATTGGTTTATGTGTTTGTTTTTAAATGAATACCTTCTGTTTGGGTTACTACAGCTGTGTAGTATATTCCAAAGACAGGTCATGTAATGCTTCCAGGTTTGTTTCTTTTGCTTCATATTGCTTTGACTATTTGTTTCTTTGTGGTTTGATACAAATTTTAGGATTTTTTTTTCCATTTCTGTGAAGAATATCAATGATATTTTGATAAGGATTTCATTGACCCTGTAGATTGCTTTGAGTAGTATGATTGTCTTAAGAATATTAATTCTTTAAACCCATGGGCATAAGATGTCTTTCTATTTTTTGTGTCCTCATCTATTTCTTTTATCAGTGATTTGTTATTTTTCGTGTAAACATATTCACCTTCTTGCTTAAATTTATTATTTTTTGTAGCTATTGTAAATAGAAGTGCTTTTTTTCTTTTTTTTCAACTAGTCCTTTATTGGTATATAGAAACATGACTGATTTTTGTATGTTGATTTTGGATCTTACAATTTTACTGAATTTGTTTTTCAGTTTTAAGATTTTTTTTGGCAGAGCCTTTAGGTTTTCCTATATATAATAAGATTACATTGGCTTCAAAAAAGAAAAAAGGGACAATTTGACTTCCTCTTTTCCACTTTGAACACCTTTCATTTTCTATCTTGCCTAATTGCTCGGCTAGGATCTTCGGTCTTATGTGGAATAGAAATGGTGGCAATGTACTTCTTCATCTTGTTCTAATTCTTAGAGTAAAGGCTTTCAGCTTTTTTCTGTTCAGTATAATGTTAGCTATGGATTTGTCATATATGGCCTTTATTGCATTGAGTTATGTTCTTTCTATTGATAATTTGTTTAGAATTTTTAATCATAAATGAATGTCGAATGTTACCAAATTATTTTTCTGGATCTATTCAGATGATCACATAGTTTTCACCCTTCATTCTATAGATGTGATGTATCACATTTATTGTATCACTTCCCATGCTGCTGCAGGAGAGCTTTCTGAACCTCTTCTCTGTCTTTGAGCTTCTGATTCATGAATTGTTCTTTGTTCAAGTAAATGCTGTTATATTTCTTTTATCTAAAGTTTTTTCATGGTTTGCTGCACCTGTTGACCCATCCTTTAAGTTTCCTCCCCACACCCCACACCCCTCAACAGGCCTTCGTGTGTACTGTTCCCCTCTCTGTGTCCATGTGTTCTCAACAAAAGTTTTTTCTTTTAACCTGTCTTATGAATCACACATAGCTATCATCTGCAGGCCAACTGCTATAGCACAGTTGGGTATAAAATATCAGTTTGATAAAACCCTGGTTAACTTCCAAAGAATATGCCTGTTTATTAAGGAAGTAAAAGAGGACTAATATTTATGTGTCAAGGGTTGTGCTACATACTGATAAATTTTGTGAACATTTATATTGTTTAATCTGTACAGCAGGCTTATGGATTACCTGTAGTGTAATTAATATTTCAGATGCCAAAGGAGATGTTTAGAATAGTAAAATGCCTGGCCTTACTCATGGGCACATCTCCATTTAGACGTGCAGGATCAGAACAGAAATGCATACCTATAAAAAGTGAAAAAGGTGACATCAGCAGCCACACACATTGATATTGTGAGAAAAGGGCTTCACAACTCTTAGTAACCTATAGGTATATAGTTCATATTATTAGTTATTAATACAAAATCTAAAGGAGACTCAGAGCCTTTAAGAAAAGTCTACTTTCTTTGTTGTTTTTGGGGTATAGTACATTTAAGAATATTTACATAAAAGTTTTTAAAATGGTTTAAAATTATATGGTGGTGTTATAAATATAAGTGTCTGCAGAATCTCACGCATGCTATCTATCATGTGCTCATACTCTTAAGTGCTTGTAAAGCCCTACTTCCCCTGTCCACACAGGAGAAACAGCATACTTTTAGAGGGCTTCAAATCAAAGAACTGACAGCTCTTGTATGTGTTGGGTCCTCCAGTTAGCACACATGTCAAGACAGAGTTAGAATTCTAAGAAATTTATTGGAGGAAAACTGGTGAGAGATAAAGGTGAACAGTTGTAGCAGGAGTAGGTGGTGAAATTCTCAGACAGTGCTACAGGTCTGACACCGGAGAAATAAAAGGGTAATGATGGAAGTTTAGGTAGAAAAAGTCTCAGGCTGCACTGCACTGCAGCTCTGAAAAAGTCTCAGCAAGCCTAACCGGAAGCTCAAGCACAAAGATTGCTAGGAGTCTTACATGAGGAAAAATGGACAGGCTTTGTATCTCTACCATGCTCAGCCATTGGCAAAGGTCTGTCTGCAAAGACTGGGAAGCAAGTTGCTTTAGGAAAATGTCATGTTACATCCTGAAGGCACTGATACTAGAGAGTGTCAGCTCATTAAAATCCTCACAGCTGAACATCTGACAATCTAGTTGTTTGGTGACAGTAGATCTAAATATACCTCTGTGGTTGCCAAAGACTGCTACACGTTTAGCAACCACAGTCCTATTTTCTCAATAATGAAATTTTCTCCCTCTACTTAATCTTAAGAGGGTCTTCCCATTCTTTCTATTTTCTTTCTCCCGTGTTTCCCCATGGCTTATTTAAATCTGAAACTACCACCCCTGTCTTGTAGCACCATGACAGGAATCAACGTGACAGGACAACAACACAGGAATCTATCTGTGGAATCCTGTTATTATGGAATCTACTGATGAGTTCAACTCTGATTTTGGCTTATAACTCAAGACTAATAATAACAGTTTTTTTTTCTTGTATTAAACACATTTAATTTAAAACAATAAATATATATTGAATATCAATGGCAATCTGATGCTGTAAGGTGAAATGCAGATCAAAACTACAATGAGATATCATTTTATGCCCACTGGGATGGATCATCTGGAATGGCTAAAATAAAAAATATAAGAACAAGTGTTGATGAAAGTGTGAAGAAATGAAAACTCATTCATTGTTTATGAAAATGTAAAATGGTGCAGCAGTTTTGGAAAACATTTTGTCAGTTCCTCAAAATAGTAAATATCTTCACTCTCTTAAGATCAGGTAGAGGGAGAGGATATCAAAACCAGGGGAATGACACAGAAAATCTACTCCTAAGTATATGTCTCAAGGAATAAAAATATAGAAAAGCAAAGCACACTGCCATGTGTGTACCTACGCAACTGTCTTGCATGCTCTGCTCATGTACCCCAAAACCTATAATCCAATAAAAAATAAAAAATAAAAAAAAAGCAAAACTAAAAAAAAAAATATATATAGAACTATATATAAACTTAACACATATGTTCTTAGCAGTACTATCCATACTATTAAAAGAGTAGAAATAGTTCAAATGACTGCCATCTAAAAATGGATAAACAAAATATGCTATATCCTTGCAATGAAATATTGTTCAGCCATAAAAAGGAATTAAGTGCTTATATATGCTACAACATAAATAAACCTTGAAATCATTATGCTAAATGAAAGGTATCAACTCAAGAAGCCACATATTATATAATTCAATTTATATTAATTGCCTAGGGCTAGCATATCCATAGGTACAGAATATAGAATACTAACTGTCAGGGACTGTAGGAAAGAGAGGACAGTAATTAACTGCTAATTGTTATAGAGTTTCTTTTGAAGTAATGATGTTGTCTGGAATTAGATAGTGGTAATGTCTGCATGACTTTGTGAATATACCAAGAACATAAAACACACCAAATGATGCACTTTAAAAGAATATATTTTATGCAAATCATATCTCAATAAAACTTACACATACACTCCTAAATCAAAAGCTTTCTTACTGTGAGACAGAAAATATCAATAGAAATCCAGTTGTTATCCAAATATTTAGCTTTAATGCTGGTTGTAATAGTCTTCCTGATAACCTTGAATTGCCCTCTGCTTACATTCTTATTTAGTTCATTTCCACATAAGTTGTCCATAGGACCAAGAAAATATAGCAGATAGGATGGTATGTGGCTTCCAAGATTACATTCTAAAGATACCATGGCTTTCATCATGGTCACTGTCTCGCTTGCTTTAATCTCTCTGTGAAAGTAAGCCATGTGGTGCACAAGCCTATGAACAGTCCACGTGGTGTGGACCTGAAATCTCCCCTCAACAGCCATGTGAGTAGACTGAGAAGTGGATTTTCCAACTCTACTCAAGCCTTTAGAAAAATACAGCATAGATTAACAGATTGACCCCAAGAGACTTGGGGCCGGAACTACAGAGCTAAGCTGCTGCTAGAATTCTGACTCTTAAAAACTGTGTGAAGTACTTAATATTTTTTGTTTCAGACTGCTTAATTTTGGGGTTATTAGTCATGCAGCAACAGATAATTTAGCAAACTTGTAGACATCAAGGTGTCGAGTGATAAGAATGTAAAATAGCTGAATGTTTAATCACATTATGTATGTTTAAATGAGTGATTTGGCATATATAAATATGTATTTGCATATTTCATAATAATATACGCTATATATTTTATAGATATATAGCTTAGGTATCTATCCTGTCAGACACAGTATTAAAAAAGATGAAAGGGAGTTGTAGGAGAAAAATGCACAAAGGAGAAAAATCTGAGGCAAAGGAAACAAAATATTGTGTTCTTTGATTTAACAACAGAGAGAAAAAGATAATGAAGGATTTCTTAACAAAAGAATACGATAATGTTGATGGCAATAAGGACTACTCTTCATGAAAACCCCAGAGAATAATACATATTTTCTGCCAATTGATTAAATGTATTAAATAAATTCAATAAAGTACAAACTACCATAAATATCTAAACTGCTTGAAATAAATTCCTAAAAGTAAAATCAGCATTAGATAAAATTTTAATGTGCTATTTATGGCTCCTACTTTGAGAGTGTTAGAACTGTGCTGAATAGAGGCTGTAAGATTGAGCTAAAATAACTCACAATGCTGAGATCATTCATCTGATAGGCTACAATGCTCCCTGTGTTTTCATAAATGTTGGAAAATCTTAACATTCATATCTAGACTGGAATAAAATTATGAACAAAGACACATTTAAAATACCACTCTACCGAATGCAAAAAGTGTTTTCAGTCAGAGTTAAGATGATGCTTTGCTCAGAAAAAAATATTTTTGTCATATTGCTATGTGCTTTGGAATGCACACATTAAGCATTGCATCTGATTTATCACTACATAACTAATGAAGTGATGGAGCTATAAAGCAAATATTCATTAACTAATATACTCACTGAAGTAGTTTCTTAACATGTAACATTATGAGGGGAGGAGAGAAGAACAGGTAGCGCACCCTTAATCCAAAGATGCTCCAAGTGGAACCAACCTTTTTTTTTTAGTTCTCTTTGGGTATATACTTGCAAAGTCTGTTTTTTCAATACCTTTCATTGCTACAAAATAATCATTTCTGAGTTGCCTTTTTTAAGAAGTAAGCTTATAAATGTCATAACCAAGTTTAGTCTATGAGAATATTAATTAAAATAATTAAAAAATAGTAGCTAAGAATTATATAGTTATTTTATATTATAATTTTTATTTTCATGCCAACACTGTTATTTAGATTTTGTTATTGTCCCATTTTAGAAAATAGAAAGATTAAGTATTTGCCCACAGTCACACAGCTTTATTTAATACTTCTATTCATTCATCTTTTTTTCTCTCGCTGTAATGTCATCCAATACCACTCCACTGACTTTCCAATATATCCTGGTACTGCTTCAGTATTAACCTTTTAAGGACTAACAGGCAGGTCTTCCAGATCTAGTATGTCTTTGTGCCTAAATTTCTCTAATTTCATAGCCACTTATGGATTACCAATTATCTTAGCAGAAAAAAAGAGAAAAAGTTCCTGATGTTTTGCTTTCTTCTGATCATGGGGGAAGAAAATAGTAAAACAAAAATTAAATACAAATGCCAAACTTCCTTAGAATTTACAATAAAAATAATTAAAATTGCCTAAACATTTCTAAACAAATTTAACTAAAATGAATCTTTTCTTTGAAATTCTCTTAACCCAAAATTGAATTGGACAAAAATTAATATCTATGTTCACTGATAAAAAGAACTCAGCCTCATTTTACACACGAGGACAGAGAGCTGAAAAGTCTGTGAGTTGCCCAAGGTCACATTGTTGGGACAAAGACATACATTTCTTCTATCACCCATTTTTTTTCCATTCACTACAATTTTTATGGCTGTTTACCTTCAAGGCTTCTTGTGCACTAGTGCTTTGCCTAATATATTAAGTTATACGTTCTTATCCTCACCATTTTCTTCCTTGCATAAAATGATGAATATTTAGCTATGAAGCGTATGTTTGAAAGAATATTTCAGGCTATATTAAATTTTCCTAAAGGTTCTAGATATTTCAGTAGAGGATACTAAGATGAGCTAGGGTAATTCTACTGTAGTACAGTCATATATTAATTGTTCACAAATTAATAAATGGAATTATTTAAATTAGTTGACATTTAAACTGATTTTGTCAGAAAAATTAAGCACATATACATAGTATATACATAACATGCATATTCCTATATAAGGTATATTCATACACATGCATGCACATACATTAAACCTGTTGAATAATATGTGGGATCCATGAATTTCCTCAATGTTTATCCATGATTCACAAGTCTCATTCTTGATTATTGTTGAATTATCTTTCTTTTTTATTGCTTATATGACCACTTTCCTGGTTAATAATGTATGTATATCTCTGAAAGTGATGAAAATACTGGCATTGTTGTGCAGTTGTATTTATTGGTTTGATTGATAGTTGGAAAGGGCTGCTGAGAAGAAAAGAGGAAAAATATTAATTAATTTACATGAGGTTTAGGAATATATTAGATACCTAATTTACCCATCCTTATTTCCCATATTTATAGATGATTGATATTCAGCAAGATTCACTATGGTGGAAAAATAGTTTTGAATTGGGATGACTACTACTGTTTATAATTCTATTCTCAATGGCTAATTTGAATCTTAATTTTGTATTTTCACACTGTTAACATTTATGTAACATATGAATGAAAGTCTTCAGAAAAACACTGACAAAGATCACTTTTTTTGAAGATTAAAAAAAAATGTTGAGCAAAGGAAAACGTTCTTGGGATGAGAATATTTCTGTCATTTTACCCTAAAGCAAATACTTAACTTTTGAAATAGAAATCTTCAAAACAAGAGTCTATCCTGGAATTATTGACAAATCCTTAATTAGAGTGTTTGCTGGTTGCTACCATAATATTGTACATATTTCCTTGTGAAAGAATTGAAGTAGCTAACAATAAAGCTTAGCTTTATAATATTGAAATTGTCTCTCTTTTTTAAGCTCCTGAGAGAAAAACAATTAGACAAAGACAATCTAGCTAAATAGACTGGGAAACAGCCTGGCTGCATCCAGGCTTCATTACTCTCCCTGTTTCTCCTCTCATATTTTCCACAAATGGCTTGATTATGTTTACCTGACATCCTCACACTTCCCTGCTGACTGTGGGTGCCTCAAAGCCAAGATAGACCATGTTTTCTACAAACATCTATACTTCCTTGCAGAAAGGCCAGTCTTTGTGAATATATACTTGAAGCTTCAGTATGCTGGTTCCTGTTTCCCAGAATGGAAAAGCACTTTCTGAACTTGGTCTTGAACAATAGAAGTGAGCAGAAGCAGGATTGCTCTGGGGTGCAAATGCTTCATATTAGCTAAGCAAACACAGAGTCAGAGGTTAGGAATTCATGCCATGAATAAGAAGCATGCCCCCCAAAAGGTTGATCAAACATTGAACTGCTTTAAACTTCCTGAAGTCAGGGCTTTAGAAATACGGCTGCCATGTTTTGATGCCCTTTACCCCTGTATCCAGAAAGATAATGGCCTCTAACTGTTGCACTGAAATAAAGTGCTTTTTCTAAGATGAAGCTCTTTGCGAGCACAGTCTGAGATGAGAGCTGCGGAGAAATAACAAGCAGCAGAGCTGATTTTCTGGAGCTCTCTTTATGGACTGAGCCATAAATTTATAACGATGTGAAGGCTTCAGAGATTTCCTAGTTGCCCTCATAAGAAATAGACATCATTCTATTTTCTGACAGTTCAGGTGGTAGAATTAGGCACATTTTCCCCACAGTCACCAGGCTATGAGTCTGAGTAACTAATATACTGATAATTATATGTGATGCCTCAAATCAGAAACCAATAATGCATCTGTGAATTAATGGCATTTCATTATGTATTACTGTCTGCATTAATAAAGAATGACTAGACTTAAGATTTTCTGTTCTGAGGTAACTCAGGAGAGTTCTGTTCAAGTCCAGTTTCAATCAAGGGCAGCATGAAATGATGAATGGAGAAACCAAAATAAACTGAATATTCCTCAGAGGCAAAAACATCTAGAGCTTCCAATTGTGTGTTAGTCAGATTCCTCTCAGGCTGGCAACAGCAGAGCATTGCCAAATGAAAAGTAAATGGGGATTAAAAATCCAGAGTGACTCTCAATTTACACAACAGATTAAATATTATATTTATTAATTTTTATTTAGACTGGTCACAAACTGACCCAGCTCCTTGAGTAGAAGAAACTTGGTCTGGACTTGCAAACCCTAAATCATTTAAATCCAAGCTTTGTTTTCCAAGCAATCAGATTGAATCAAGAGCAGAAACTGAATTTAATAGGCACCTTGTGATTCTCCTCTCTCAATGGCAACTTTCCATTTGCTACAGCTGAATAGGCAGCATTTATGCAGTGAATAAAAACCAGTATTCCCTACCTCTCCTCCTCTCTTCTCAAATTCGTAATTCAAACTCAGCCAGCAATTATCAATGAAAAAAAATGCTATTGCCCTATCTCTGCATTAGTGGAGCATGGAGGACAATTTAGGTCAGCTCAAAATGATTAACTAGCAGAGGCCTGCCTTCTTTTTGGCCCTTACCAAGGATTGGTCTTGACCTGTCACTTTGAAACAAAATATCCATTTTAGGGGGTGGAGGAGCTACCTATCGGCTAATTATCCCTCTAACATCCTAACTTATTCTGCCCCACCTCTTATTATGTATAGTAGTAGTCTCAGATATTTGTTTTCTTTTGGAACATATACTATGATTCCAGGTACTGCTGTTTTGTTCGAACTTCATAATAGTTGGTAGATCTCATAACTGTACCTGTTTGAAGTAGGTATATGTGTCACTCTTTCCGTTTACGTATACTAACACTTCAGTTAACTCATGCTACTCATATTAACTGGATAATATGAATCCATAGCTTTCTCTCCTAAAAACCAGTGTAACTTTTGAGACAGTCTGAGTATCCTCAATTATAACTTTGCCAATGCTGTTGTTAGTTCTATTATTTCATTTAATCAAATTTAGAATGAAAAGGTAATCTTTTCTTGTCTTATTTTCTATCATGTAAAAACTTTAATAATTTTACTTCAAAACATTTCTAAAATCTATTTCTAATCTATTTTTTTATAATCTCTAAATGTCATGCAGTTTGTCTGTGCAAGGACCTATATGCTGACATTAGATTTACAACTTTGAAGTCTCTGATCTTCAATTCATTTCTATTCATTCCAGTAAGAATCACCTTCATTAAGCATCAATTTCTCATTTAGAAGCCAACGTATCCTTGTAATTGCATCTCTAATTACATTTATAGTTAAGAGATCTACTTTCGACCGTTAATTGCTAGTTTCAAGTAAAGGAGAAGGGAAGAGAAGAATTAAATTTGTCCAGCATCTCTTCTGTGTTATGCATTTTATATGCATCATTCATTTGAGACTCAGGGCAAACCTAAGAAGACAGAAGTATTATGTTCTTTACACAGGTGAAGATACTGAGGCTTATATATGTCAAGAAATTTGTCTAAATGGACAAGGGAATGTGGAAGGTAGGAAGAACAGATATCCCATCTTGCCTCTGCCAAAAAACAAAGGTTCTATATTTAAGAATAACAGGGTAACTGTCATCTGCTTCTTTGATTCATTTCTACTTTTTTTTTTCAATATTTAGGTAGGAAGTTTGCAAGTGCTTCAGATAAAAAGAACACAACAAAAGAAAATACAAGGAAACACTGATCATATTAACACATTTTCCAGAATATATGCTATGTATTTTGTTTAAAAATATGTACCATAAATGAGAGCAAATAGCAATATTTAACAACACGAAGGGACATGATTAAAAATTATTGAAATTGTAAACTCTACCATCATAGGCACATCCTCTGACAATCTTAATTTCTGAAAATAATATTTGTTAATTCAAATTAAACTGTGCATTACATGAAATCTGGATAGTTCCCTTTAAGTACTTATTAGGGCAATATGCAGTAACGATGTGAAATAGTAAGCAACTCATATAAATAGTAGGAAAATACTATTTGAAGAAATAATATAAAGATAAAAACAGTGAAACATGATAAATTAATGTTAATAAAATTATATGTTTCTTTTACTACGTCCCCTCCAAAAATGTTTGTTTGAAACAAAAAAAAGAACATTACTTGCTTCTATATTGAGAGCTCTTGGATTTGGTTTAGAAGGCATACAAGATCTATCGTAATTATTTAATTTGCATAAGCATAACAAATATTATACATTCTTATTAGTGTAAGCTGTAATAGATTCATAAAACATAAAAAGTAATAATGCTGAGTTTTGGAGAGTGAAATGACACAAAAAATGGGCTTTGGTACTATTACTTGGAGATTTGTTTTGTATTAAGATAGGTATGAATAGATTTATCAGGTACTAACAGCAACTCTGTATCACTAAACACTTAATCTTTGTGTGTGTGTGTGTGTGTGTGTATGTGTGTGTGTCTGTGTGTAGCTATGCCCAGGTTGTCCTTAGAGCCTCTGGGGTGTGCTCATTGATGCTATGCAATGATTTTGTTCAGACAGTGAAATGTTGCTGCCATTAGAGAGTTCATGAGTCCAGCAGGGTCAGACAAGTGCTAGGGTTTACTTGCAAGGCTTTATACTAAGTCATACCACTCAAACAATAGCTTCTTTGGCTTGACAAGTGCAGTAACTATCAAATGGTCTGCTTGCAATTTATGTTTTATTAGCCCTTACAAAGAACTATGGTCTTCTGTGTATTTTGACTGATGTGTCTCTACCATACAATATGGCCTTGGTAGAGGGCACCAGAAGAGGAGCAACAACCTTGCCATTCATCATCAAATAATATAAAAGGTGATTTTTTTGCCTTGAGGTAGAAAATAAAGATATATATGCATTTTGTATTTAATAGTCTTCAAAGGAAGTTTAGTTACTGATTTAAAGAAAAAAATACTACACATATATCATTTATAGTGAATGAAGTCTTACATAAGAGATTTTTCTTGAAACTGGAAAGGATCATAAAAGATAGAACAAGAGAAATTAAGTAAAATATTAAATCTTAATTCATTAAATTAAAATGTAGTATTAGTAGAAAACCTAATAATTATAATGTTGACAAATATTTATTGAGCACTTATCATGTGCCACCCAGTTTGGAACACTTTCCATGTTTCATGTCATTTATCCTTGAGACACCACATGAGATAGATAATATTATTATCATTATTTATGAATGAGTAACTGAGGCTCAGAGAGGGTAAATAACTTGCCTGAGATAACAGTAAATTTTAGAGGTGAGGGCTGATGATATAATTATAACTAAATGACTTCTAAAAAGTATTGCCAATATTCAAATCTTTATTGAAAGTTAATTGTAGTAATAGGAACTAGCAAGTAGCAATTACATAGTATTTCATATGGGTCACGTGGATTATTTCTGGTATCAGCTCTATGGAATAGAAATTTTTATTTTTACCACTTTATAGATAAGGAAATTAAGGCTTGGGATTACATAATAACTTCCAAATCTCTCAGGTAGTGATACAGCTGGGATTTAAGCTACCTACTTTTACTCCATATATGTTTTTCTTAACCAATATTATGTTCCATGTTATATCTTTCAGTTTAAGAAGTTATATTATACATAATGCACAGATATATATATGCATGCATACAAATGCACATACACACAGTTACATGCTGTATTGTTACAGGCTAATAAGAGTAATGGCGTGTAGAAAACAGAAATACAAGTGTTATGGGGAAAAAAATCTTTTGTGCACACTCAAATAGATTACTTGCCTTCTGCCTACTCCAGAGAATGATTCCAGATTTAATATTGCAATAAAAAGAACTGGCACAACTTTCAGCCCATTGACCCATGCTGCTCAAGTTTTTTAGTGTGAAAAATAGAACATCAAAAATAGACTCCTGTATGAAACACATTGTTCTAGAATTTGGCCCTGGATAAACACACAAATGGGTTCTATGTAGTATAAATATATATCATTTAAATAATTCAGAATAGCTAAGGGGATTGAAATAAATAAAAAGTAAGATTGCTCGCCTTTTGAAATAGTTGCTAGAGCCTGTTTTTTATTTAAAGCCAATATTGCTTGTATTTATTTCTTCTTCATCCTATGTAGTGTTCAAGAACTTATAAAAGTGCATAACTTTTAGCCTTTTATTTATTTATACAAAGTAATTCTGGCATATATACCACCGGTGGCTCTAACAAATATGACAATGCAGCAAATAAAAACATACTTCATTTATTACATTACAGAGGAGTGCTGTTTGGTGTGCAACCAACTTTTGGAACTAATATAATCTTGATGATGAGTCACCTGGCTCTATTCAGAGATTTAAATAAAAGATGGAAATGTGGATATAGGCTGGAAAATCTTAATGACACCGTATGGTATGTACTGGCCTCAGCCACTCTATTGACTCTGGACTTGGGAGTCTCATATGGAATATTACAGTCCACCATAAAGGCTAGATGCTTCTCAGACAGCAGGCCTCTCCCAGTGGAAGCCACAAAATAAACCGGTACATCTCCCAGGAAAGTAATTTTAATATTCTTTAAAATATGTTTATATGCAAACAAGTATTAAAAAAGTCATAGAAAAGAAGAAATAATCTTGAGGTTCTTTTCCAGAAAAGAGAAGGTTTAACAGGTTTGCATATATGGAGAGCCTCTTGAGATTCCATTCTTTAATCCCCCAGGTTCACTGTGTTTGCTGCTAGAACTTTTTAAAAAGAAATTTTTGAAAAACCCCAGAAGATACTCTTGGTGGAATATAAGGTAGGGAGAAGTTAATTCCCCATTGGTAATGACTTGGATGACAATCTTTATTTCCTTCCCTGGCAAATATGTACTGCATAGTGGAATTAGGGCTCTGCCTTCATGTTTTTATGACAAAATTAGTCTCCAACCAAGTGTAGTTTTCTGCAATAACCCTTGTCCACTCACTGACTAGTATGCAAACTCTTATAAATTAGCTTAAAATGGTGTCTTAAATATTTTAAGATTATAAATATACACACCTTAAATTAGAGTGACTATTTGAATGTTGTTCCCATTTGTCAAAAACAGATATGATCTGTTAGAAGTTTAGGGTATATAAATATACATTTAGAGTATTATATATAATAGTATATATAGGCATATATAATATCTACATTATATAGAGGTATATATAATATAGATATATAGAAGTTTATAAATATACATGTAGTCTAGGGTATATATATAATATCGATAAGTATATATAATATATATGTACACACACACACACACACACACACACACACATATTTCCCCTTTGTAAATTTCTCTTTACAAAGAGAGATTTTAGAGCTCAACCAAAATCTGTATTATAAACTTCTCTGAAAACATAGGAAAAAGTGGCAACAATTCACTTATATTCTTGTATGGTTACAACCTGCTGTACCCAAATAGTAAGTGAATGATGCTCCATAGATGATTGTCTTTTGGTTTGCCACAGTCTTCACCACTCCCTATTATGTATTGCTTCCATCAATTTCCTTTCATTTATTTAAGTTCTCTGGCATATAAGTTTCAAGGTGATTAAAACATTCACATCCTAATTAGCCATTTTGACTACTAAGTTATTCATTAAATAAAGCTTTTTAGTCAAAGTGATTGAACTAGTTATGAATGGAAACAGCCTAACTATGATATCTGTGTCTTATAGTAGCATTGATCCCTTGCTTCCCAAATGTTAATTTATGTACATTCTTTTTAATTAATGGTAAATTTGCTTCCAGCTTAAAAAAAATAAGGGCTGAAGAAAGAGGAAAATTGCTTAGAGAAATTGAAATGGATTATTTACCTCTAATAAATGCAAGAATATAAAAACATTTTGGTTGGGAAAAAGGGATATTAACAATCAAACTACCTTATGAACATAATGAATTACAATGTTTAATTATTGGAAATTACAACCACTAAGGCTATTACCTCTATTTGTAAGCTCAAAATTCTTGTGTTGAGTTACTTTCAGAAATCAATAATATTCATAGTGATGATAATCTGACTAAATATTGTTTTTTATTCCTTGATTTCACCCCACAAAATCTGTTGCCAATATGCAGTTGTACTTTTGCTCCTCAATAAAGTCTGATGTATTTCTCTTATAATTCTCTTATTCTTAAAAAATGAGTCAGAAATAATGATCATCAATATTGATGACTTACTGCTCTTTTTAGTATCTTGAATCCATTCTTTTCAAAATTTGGTAAAGATAAAGGAAAAACAAAACATAAAGCAAACCACAACCATCAAAATGACTTGTGTCTATAATTACATGTAAGACTTCTTGAAAAGCAATTTATCCATTCACCTGCATCTTTAGGATTATTTCTTTGAAAAGAGCTACCCTTCCAAAAAAGATTAAAATAAGGGAAACTTTACTCTTTTATAGTAAAAAATTTTCAAACTGTTTCAATACATATTCAAAGAGGAGAAGGAAATGGAATAATGTACAGCTGACATTTTATTTATTCTTGATTGTGTTTTATGTACATATTGGATGTGAAAATGTACTTTATTTTGGACAAAAAAAGAACCAATCAAAATTGTTTAAAAATAAAAACATTGTTTTAAAAATAATTATGGTCTTATTTTTCCTGTCAAATACATGTGTTAAACTCATATTAAATTAATTGTTCTCAGATTATCAAATGACTTTGTAATAAAGTTTTATCTTCCTGTCAATTTGGGAGATAGGAAATCTGAACCTTTCAGTGATTAATCATAAAATTTGAGGACACAAACTTTTATCTTCAGACTTCAGTTTCCTCAAACAGTGCCCCTCCAGCTCAGAAATTCTGATATAGATTATCCTAATTCTTATATGCATTTCTAGAAACATAACAGTTAATTTTTAAACAAACTTACTTCAATTCTCTATGGAAAATGTTATAATAATTTAAAAAATTTATTTTAAAGAAAGGTTCTTACTCTATCACCCAGGCTAAAGTACGGTGACACAATTATAACTCACTTTTTCCTCAAAAGTGATTCTGCTACCTCAACCTCCTGAATATCTAAGATTGCAGGCATGTTCAACATGCCCTGCTAACTTCAACTTTTTTTTTGAGGTGGGGTCTTGCTATGTTGTCCAAGCTATTCTTGAACTCCTGGCCTCAGGTGATCCTCTGGCTTCTGCCTCCCAAAGTGCTGGGATCACAGGCATGAAACACTGTGCCTGGCCCTTTAATAATTGTTATAGTTCTCCTTTTCCCTCTTCCTCCTACATAATGTCTTTTAAGAAGACTGTGGAAGATAAACACCTAATTTCTTATTTTTAGTCAACAATTCTATTCTCCTTGCCTTCGGATTTTGAGCAAATCATGTCGTATCCCTAATCAAGACTTTATAAAGCATGTATTATTTTTGCTAGTAAAGTTGGCTATGGAAATTATAAAAAAGAAACAAGAAATTAAAGATCAGAAACTTGGAAAGAGAGAAATAAAATTAACACTATTTACAGATTATTAAACTGGGTACCTAGAAACACAAGAAAAACAACAACAAAGCCTTTTCACACTATAAGAGAAAGTACTTAGGTAGCTGCTTATCAGATGATTTATTTTTTAAAGGGGATTTCCCATAGTCCATGAAGGAAAACATCATGAGATATCAAATAACCCATCTACTAAAGCAATGAAAATGATAAAACATTAAGAAACAAACATGTAAGAAATAAGAAAAAATCTTAATGAAAAAAATTATTCAACATCATTGAGGAACATTTTCAAAAAGGTGAACAAAAGGAAATACACATTCTGTCATTAGCTAGGAAAACAATATTAATTCAATGAAGCTTAATTTGAAAATGTAATCACAGTACAATGCCAATATTGTTTTTTTTTTTTTTTGTCTCACTGGAAATAGTCAAGCTAATTCTAAATTTATCCTAAAACTAAAATGAATAGTATAGTTGAGCTTCTGAACATGCATAGCCTCATGAACCAATGGAAAGACAAAGTCCAAAGATAGACAGATTTGCTATATCCCAAATTGACACCTAGATAAAAGTTAATTACAAAGTTATTTAGTAATTTAAGAACAATTAATTCAGTATGTGTTACAGACATATGCTTGACAAAAATGGGATTATATTTTTTAAACAATGATTTTCTTTTGAAATAATTTTAAATGCTTTATTTTTTCAAAATAAAGTATGTTTTAGCATCTCATATGCACAAAAATGGTAACTCGAAGACAAATAAAATCTTAGTGACATAGAGTTTTTTATTTTCTTCTTTTACATCATCACAATTATTTTAGTCTCAAATTGCTCGAATTAAGTATCATACACTTCAAAATATGAACAAATCCAGGATCTGCTTTTTTTTAAAGATCAACAAAATAGATAGACCACCAGCCAGACTAATAAAAAGGAAAAGAGAGAAGAATCAAATAGAGGCAATAAACAATGATAACGGGGACATCACTAGCAATTCCACACAAATACAGACTACCATCAGAGATTACTACAAACAATGCTATGCACACAAACCAGTAAATCTAGAAGAAATTAATAAATTCCTGGACACTTGCATTCTCCCAAGACTAAACCAGAAAGAGGTTGAAATCCTGAATAGACCAATAGCAAGAGCTGAAGTTGAGGCAGCAATTAATAGTCTACCAACTATAAAAAGCCCTGGTCCAGATGGGTTTACAGCCAAATTGTATCAGATGTACAAGGAGGAGCTGGTACCATTCCTTCTGAAACTATTCCAAATAATACAAGAGGGAATCCTCCCCAACTCATTTTATGAGACCAACATTATCCTAATACCAAAACCTGGCAGAGATGCAACAAAAAAAGAAAACTTCAGGCCAATATCCATGATAAACATCAACAGAAAATCTTCAATAAAATACTGGCAAACAGAATGCAACAGCACATCAAAAAGCTTATTCATCATGATCAAGTAGGCTTCATCCCAGGGATGTTGGTTCAACATATGCAAGTCTATAAACATAATCCAACACATAAACAGAACCAAAAACAAAAACAACATGATTTTATCAATAGATGCAGAGAAGGCCTTTGACAAAATTCAACAGTGCTTTATGCTAAAAACCCTCAATAAATTAGGTATTAATGGAATGTATCACAAAATAATAAAAGCTATTTATGAAAAACCCACATCCAATATCATACTGAATGGACAAAAACTAGAAGCATTACCTTTGAAACCTGGCACAAGACAAGGATGCCCTCTCTCACCATTTCTATTCAGTATAGTATTGGAAGTTCTAGCCAGAGCAATCAGGCAAGAAAAAGAAATAAAGGGTATTCAGTTAGGAAAACAGGAAGCCAAATTGTCTCTATTTGCAGATGACATGATTGTATATTTAGAAGACCCCATTGTCTCAGCCCAAAATCTCCTTAAACTGATAAGCAACTTCAGCAAAGTCTCAGGACACCAAATCAATGTGCAGAAATCACAAGCGTTTTTATATAGCAAAAACAAACAAACAGGGAGCCAAATCAAAAGTGAACTCCCATTTACAATTGCTACTAAGAGAATAAAATACCTAGGAATACAACTAATAAAAATGTAAAAGATCTCTTCAAGGAGAACTACAAGCCACTGCTCAATGCAGTAAGAGAGGACAGAAATAGATGGAAAAACATTCCATGCTCATGGTTGGGAAGAATCAACATTGTGAAAATGGCCATACTGCTCAAAGTAATTTATAGATTCAATGCTATCCCCATTAAGCTACCAATGACCTTCCTCACAGAACCTGAAAAAAACCACTTCAAACTTCATATGGAACCAAAAGAGAGCCTGCTTAGCCAAAACAATCCTAATGAAAAGAACAAAGCTGGAGGCATCATGCTGCCTAACTTCAAACTATACTACAAGGCCACAGTAATCAAAACAATATGGTACTGGTCCCAGAACAGAAACATACCAATGAAACAGAACAGAGTCCTCAAAAGCACACCACACATCTACAATCATCTGATCTTTGACAATCCTGAGAAAAACAATCAATGGAGAAATGGTGTTGGGAAAACTGGCTAGCTATGTGCAGAAAGCTGGACCCCTTCCTGACACCTTACACTAAAATTAACTCCAGATGGATTAGAGATCTAAACATAAGACCAAGCACCATAAAAACCCTAGAAGAAAACCTAGGCAAAACCAGTCAGAACCTAGGCATAGGCAAGGACTTCATGGCTAAAAACACAAAAAGCAATGGCAAGAAAAGCCAAAATAGACACATGGGATCTAATTAAACTCCAGAGCTTCTGCAAAGCACAAGAAACAATCATTAGAGCGAATCAGCAACCTACAGAATGGGAAAAAAATTTTCCAATCTTCCCATCTGACAAAGGGCTAATGTCCAGAATCTACAAAGAACTAAAACAGATTTACAAGAAAAAGACAAACAAACCCATTCAAAAGTAGGCAAAGGATATGAACTGACACTTTCAAAGCCAGCATATATGAGACCAACAAACACGTGAAAAAATGCTCATCATTAGTGGTCATTACAGAAATGCAAATCAAAACCACACTGAGATAAAATTTCACACCAGTTAGAATGGTGATCATTAAAAAGTCTGGATACAACAGATGCTGGAGGGGATGTGGAGAAATAGGAACACTTTTACACGTTGGTGGGAGTGCAGATTAGTGCAACCATTGTGGAAGACAGTATGGCAATTCCTCAAGGACCTAGAAATAAAAATGTCATTTGACCCAGCAATCCCATTACTGGGATATATACCCAAAGGAATATAAATTTTTCTATTATAAGACACATGCACATGTATGTTCATTGTGGCACTGTTTACAATAGCAAAGACCTAGAACCAACCCAAATGTCCATCAACGATAGACAGGATAAAGAAAATGTGTCACATATACACCATGGAATACTATGCAGCCATTAAAAACGATGAGTTCATGTCCTTCATAGGGACATAGATGAATTTGGAAACCATTATTCTCAGCAAACTGACACAACAACAGAAAACAAACACTGCATGTTCTCACTCAGTCGAGTGTTGAACAATGAGAACACATGGACACAGGGAGAGAAGCATCACATACTGTGGTCAGTTGAAGCAGGGTAGGGGAGGGAGAGCAGGGTGGTGGGTGAGGAGTGATTACAAGGGAAGAAATGCCAGATATAGGTGATTGGGGCATGAAGGCAGCATGCATGTACCTATGCAACAATCCTGCATGATCTGCACATGTGCCCCAGAACTTAACGTACAATAAAAAAGTATCATACACATACAGAGAACACACAGATTATAATTTGTGCAGCTCAGTGATAACACATTCACATAGTCACAATCCAGAAGATATAGAATATTACCATAATCCCAGAAGTCTCCATTTCATCCCTGCCCAATTATTATGGCATCTCAAAGGGAGTGATTACTTTAATTTCTCTCATCATCTTTTTTTTTTTTTTGCCTGTGATTGAGTTTTGTATAAATGATATAAAAATATTACAGATAATTTTATGTCTTGCTTCTTTCACTCACCATTGTGTCTGTGAGATTTCCATGTTTCATATAGCACCATAGAGTTTATCATTCTATTAATGAACATTTGTGTTGTTTGAAGATTTTTTCATGAATAATCTTGGTCTACATTTAATAACTCATTAAGTATTTATAAGCTTAATTTATGTAAATATTGTAAAACTGTTTTCTAAAGCAGTTGTACCAATTTATATTCTAACCAACAGTGAATGAACTTTTTATTTGCTTTACATCCTTATCAACACTTAAAATAATATTTTATTATTATTATTAATTATTGCCACTATTGTGGTGAAGGTATAGCATTCATTTTAGGCTTTAGTTTTTATTTACCTCATAACTATTGATGCTGAAATTCTTTACATTGATTTATGGGTAATCTGATTACTCTTTGTAAGGACCAGTTCAACTTTTACACGTTACAAAATTTATGTTTTCTTTTTCACTTATTTATGAATTCTTTGTTTATTCCATATATAAGTCATTTGTTGGATATAAATAAGTCTTTTTTCACTTTGTGACTTGCATTTTCTTCCTTTAATACTTCTTTTGATGAACCAAATTTTTAATTTAAATGGAGTTCAATTACCAATCTTTTTTATTGTTAGTACATTTTGTAGCTAGTTTATCTGTCTACCCCCAAAGTGATAGATATTATATTTTTTCTAGAAACATTATGTATTTAACAGTCAAATAGATATCAATCTGCCTGGAATTGATTTTATGTACAATGTGATGTGCATAGGCTTGTTTTCATACGCAGATATATAATTACTCAGCATTTTCTCCTACTGTATTGCAGAGACATCTTTGTCTCATTCAAGTCAGTTTATGTGCTATTTATTCTATCCTATTAGTCTATTTATACTTGATTTAATACAACTGTTGAAAAAGTGAGACCTTACTAGAAGTCTTTATGACAATTGACAATTATAACTTCCAACAATGTTCTTTTCCTCAAAATTGTCCTTATTCTTGGTTCTCTCATTTTGACATGAGTTGAGATAAGCTTATCAATTACACAGTGTTGATAGAATTATTGAGATTGCATTGAATCTAAAGTATTATTTCAGAAGAAGTGGCAATCCTATAAAAGAGTCTTCTCCATTAATTAATCTATCTTAATTTATTTAATTAATATTCTTTGTTGCAGAAGTCTTAAGCAAGCTTTTAGTTTCATTTTTTGATCAATAATCTTTGAAAAATTGTGTTTCTTAGTTATTGTTTGTAAGAAAAAAACTTTTTATGCCAACATTTAAAACATTGACCTTTCTAAAATCTATATTAACTTTGTCTCTTTCTAATATTCTTTTTACTTTCCTATATAGTAAAATTTTCTGTGAATAATTAAACTGTTATTTCTTCCTTTGCAATACTTATGCCATTTATTTCTTTTTCTTTCATCTGTAAACTCTCTCTAATAAAATATTGAGTAGAGGCCGGGCGTGGTGGCTCATGCCTGTAATCCCAGCACTTTGGGAGGCCGAGGTGGGTGGATCACGAGGTCAAGAGATCGAGACCATCCTGGTCAACAAGGTGAAACCCCGTCTCTATTAAAAATACAAAAATTAGCTGGGCATTGTGGTGCGTGCCTGTAGTCCCAGCTACTCAGGAGGCTGAGGCAGGAGAATTGCTTGAACCCAGGAGGCAGAGGTTGCGGTAAGCCGAGATCCTGCCATTGCACTCCAGTCTGGGTAACAACAGCGAAACTCTTGTCTCAAAATAATAATAGTAATAATAATAATAAAATATTGAGTAGAAAGGGTGCTAGATATCTTCTCTATCTTCTTTCTGGATTCACAGAGAAATTTTACAATATATCGCCATTAAATAGAATGTTAGCTGTAAGATTTTGGTAGATGCTTATATCATAAGTTAATTATCTTCTATTTTTAGTCTGCTTATTTTTTTTAATTATAATTTGTGGATTTTACCAATTTTTTTGCATTTATTAATATAATCATATGATTTTCCTTCCATACTATGTTAATGTATTGAATTACATTGATGCATTTTTAAATGCTTATATAGTTAGGCTCTGTGTTCCCATCTAAATCTCATCTGGAATTATAATTCTCATAATCCCTAAATCTCAAGGTAGAAACTTGGTGGGAAGTGATTGGATCATGAGGGCAGTTTCTGCCATGCTGTTGATAGTGAATTCTCACAAGATCTGCAAAAATGTTTTCCCATTCTGTTGGTTGCCGATCCACTCTAGTGACTGTTTCTTTTGCTGTGCAGAAGCTGTGGAGTTTGATTAGGTCCCATTTGTCTATTTTGGCTTTTGTTGCCAATGCTTTTGGTGTTTTGTTCATGAAGTCCTTGCCTACTCCTATGTCCTGGATAGTTTTGCCTAGATTTCCTTCTAGGGTTTTTATCGTGCCAGGTCTTATGTTTACGTTTTTAATCCATCTGGAGTTAATTTTAGTGTAAGGTGTCAGGAAGGGGGTCCAGTTTTTGCTTTCTGCACATGGCTAGCCAGTTTTCCCAACACGATTTATTAAACAGGGAATCCTTTTCCCATTGCTTGTTTTTGTCAGGTTTATCCAAGATTGTATGGTAGTAGATATGTTGTGTTGCCTCTGATGCCTCTGTTCTGTTCCATTAGTCTATATCTCTGTTTTGGTACCAGTACCACGCTGTTGTGTTTACTGTAACCTTGTAGTATAGTTTGAAGTCCAGTAGTGTGATACCTCCTGCAGTGTTCTTTTTGCTTAGAATTGACTTGGCTATGCAGGCTCTCTTTTGGTTCCATATGAAAATTTAAGGCAGTTTTTTCCAGTTCTGTGAAGAAGGTCATCGATAGCTTGATGGGATGTTTATGTTTTAAAATATTTATGTGCTCTTTGTCCAGGTTTTATGTATTTAATTTTTTTCAAGTAAACAGATCATTATTTAATAAAGTAAAGTATTTTGTGTCATTATCCAGACACTTCAGTTTTCGTTTCCTCTTTAAGTATGTTTGACACCAGTATTTATCTAAGAATAAATAAATGTTGAGATAATCATGTTGTTTTTCTCTTTGTTTCTGTTTATGTAATGGATTACATTTATAGGTTTGCATATGTTGAACCAGCGTTGCATCCCAGGGATGAAGCCAACTTGATCATGGTGGATAAGCTGTTTGAGGTGCTATTGAATTTCATTTACCATTACTTTATTGAGGATTTTTCCATCAATGTTCATCTTGGATATTGGCCTGAAATTTTTTTTCTTAGTTGTGTTTCTGCCAGGTTTTGGTATTGGGATGATGTTGATATCACAAAATGAGTAACTGAGGATTTCTTCTTTTTTCTACTGTTTGGAATAGTTTCAGAAGAATGGTCCCAGCTCATCTTTGTGCCTCTGGTAGAATTCGGCTGTGAACCCATCTGGTCCTGAACTCTTTTGGTTGGTAGGATATTAATTGCTGCCCCAATTTCAGAACTTGTTATTGGTCTATTCAGGGATTCAACTTCTTCCTGGTTTAGTCTTGGGAGGGTGTGTAAGTGTTCAGGAATTCATCAATTTCTTCTAGATTTACTGGTTTATTTGCATAGAGGTGTTTATATTATTCTCTGATGGTAGTTTGCATTTCTGTGGGATTGTTGGTGATATCCACTTTATCGTTTTTTATTGTGTCTATTTGATTCTTCTCTCTCTTCTTCTTTATTAGTCTGACTAGTGGTCTATTTTGTTACTCTTTTCAAAGCAGCACCTCCAGGATTCATTAATTTTTCAAAGGTTTTCTTTGTGTCCCTATCTCCTTCATTTCTGCTCTGATCTCAGTTATTTCTTGTCTTCTGCTAGCTTTTGAATTTGGCTGATGATCTTGCTCCTCTAGTTCTTTCAATCATGACATTAGGGTGTCAGTTTTAGATCTTTTCTTATTTCTCTTGCAGGTATTTAGTGCTATAAATTTCCCTCTGGATATTGCTTAAAATTTGTCTTAGAGATTCTGCTACACTGTGTCTTTGTTCTGATTGGTTACAAAGAAGATCTTTATATCTGCCTTTATTTCATTATTATCCAGTAGTCATTCAGGAGCAGGTTGTTGAGTTTCCATGTAGCTGTGCGGTTTTGAGTGAGTTTCTATATCCTGAATTCTAATTTGATTCCTCTATGATCTGAGAGACTGTTTGTCCTTCAACAAAATTCAACAGCCACTTATGATAAAAACTCTCAATAAACTAGGTATTGATAGAACATATCTCAAAACAATAAGAGCAATTTATGATAAACCCAAAGCCAATATCATACTGAATGGGCAAAAACTGGAAGCATTCCCTTTGAAAACTGGTATAAGACAAGGATGCCCTCTTTCACCACTCCTATTCAGCATAGTATTAGAAGTTCTGACCAGGGCAAACAGGCAAGGAAAAGAAATAAAGGGGATTCAATTAGGAAAAGATGAAGTCAAATGATCTCTATTTGCAGATGACATGATTGTATACTCAGAAGATCCCATCCTTTCATCTCAAAATCTCCTTAAACTGATAAGCAACATCAACAAAGTTTCAGGATACAAAAGCAATGTGCAGAAATCACAAGCATTTCTATACACCAAAAACAGACAAACAGAGAGCCAAATAATGAGTGAAACCCCATTTACAATTGCTGCAAAGATAACAAAGTACCTAACAAGGGATGGAGAAGGATCTCTTCAAGGAGAACTACAAACCACTGCTCAAGGAAATAAGAGGACACAAACAGATGGAAAAAAGTTCCATGCTCATGGTTAAGAAGAATCAAAATTGTGATAATGGCCATAGTGCCCAAAGTAATTTATAGATTCAGGGCTATTTCCATCAAGCTACCATTGATTTTCTTCACAGAATTGGGAAAAAAAGCCTTAAATTTCATATGGAACAAAAAAGAGCTCTTATATCCAAAACAATACTAAAAGGCAAAGCTGGAGGCATCATTCCACCTGACTTCAAGTTATACTACAAGACTACAGTAATCAAAGCAGCATGATACTGGTACCAAAACAGAGATATAGATCAATGGAACACAACAGAGGCCTCAGAAATAACACCACACATCTACAACCATCTAATCTTTGGCAAACTTGACAAAAACAAGCAATAGGGAAGGAATTCCCTATTTAATAAATGGTATTGGGAAAACTGGCTAGCCATAAGCAGAAAGTTGAAACTGGATCCCTTTCTTATACCTTATACAAAAATTAACTTCAGATGGATTATAAATTTAAACATAAGACCTAACACCACAAAAACTCTAGAAGAAAACTTAGAAAATACCATTCAGGACATGAGCATGGACAAGGATTTCATGACTAAAACACCAAAATCAATGGCAACACAACCAAAATCGAAAAATGGGATCTAATTAAACTAAAGAGCTTCTGCACAGCAAAAGAAACTATCATTGGAGTGTACTGGCAAGCAACAGAATGGAGAAAATTTTTGCACTCTACCCATCTGACAGAGGGCTAATATCCAGAATCTACAAAGAACTAAAACAGATTTACAAGAAAAAAAAAACAAACAAACCCATTCAAAAGTGGGTGAAGGACATAAACAGACACTTTTCAAAAGAAGACATTTATGAGGCCAACAAACATATGTTAAAATGCTCATCATCACTAGTCATTAGAGAAATGCAAATCAAAACCACAATGAGATACCATCTCATGCCAGTTAGAATGGTGATCTTAAAAAATCTGGAGACAACAGATACTGGAGAGGATGTGGAGAAATAGAAACACTTTTATACTGTTGGTATGAGTGTAAATTAGTTCAACCATTGTGGAAGACAGTGTGGCATTTCCTCAAGAACCTGGAAATAGAAATTCCATTTGACTGCAATCCCATTCCTGGGTATGTCCAAAGGATTATAAATCATTTGATTATAAAGACACATGCACATGTATGATCATTGTGGCACTGTTTACAAAAGCAAAGATCTGGAACCAACCCAAA
Source organism: Callithrix jacchus (assembly GCF_049354715.1). NCBI lineage: Eukaryota > Metazoa > Chordata > Mammalia > Primates > Cebidae > Callithrix > Callithrix jacchus. The sequence goes on along the minus strand of NC_133504.1, from coordinate 101,091,425 downwards.
AACCCATCGATGATAGAGTGGCCAAGGAAAATGTGGCACATATGCACCATGGAATACTATGGAGCCATAAAAAAATGATGAGTTTGTGTCTTTTGTAGTGACATGAATGAATCTGGAAAGCATCATTCTCAGCAAACTGACACAAGAACAGATAAACAAACACAGCATGTTCTCACTCATAGGCAGTTGTTGAACAATCAGAATACATGGACACAGGGAGGTGAGCATCACACACTGAGATCTGTTGTGGGGGAATAGGGAGGGACAGAGTGGGGTAGGAAGCTGGGGTTGGATAACCTTGGGAGAAATGCCAAATATAGGTGACAGGGGGATGAAGGCAGCAAACCACATTGCCATGTATGTACCTGTGCAACAATCCTGATGTTTTACACATGTACCCCAGAACCTAAAGTGCAATAAAATATATTGTTTTAAAAAAGAAAACACCATAATGATCATGCAATAATGTTTGTAAACAGAGATATGAATAACATAAAGTAGATGATAAGTAATTTAAAAATAAAATAACCAAAAAAAGATAAAACTTAACCATTCTTTCAACTACACTATTCATATTCTGCAGCAAAGTATCAGAAGGACTTCTGATTCATGAAGCATATGAATTTTGCTTTTAGATAAAACATTTTCAGCCCTTTTCTGTAATTATTAGGTGGTATTTAAGAGAAGGCTCAAAGAGGTAATAATACAGAGAGGTTGACATTGTCAGCCTACTGTCCTCCTCTTTCTCAATAGAGCACTGATATGTTTTGGCTGTGTCCCCACCAAAATCCAACATTGAATTCTATTTCCTATAATCCCTACATGTTGTGTGGGACAGACCCCATGGAAGGTAATTGAATCTTGGTGGTTGGGTACCTCCATGCTGTTCTCATAACAGTGAGTAATCATGAGAGCTGATAGTTTTATAAAGGGCTTTTCCAAGATCATATATTTGTAGATATGTTGTGTTGCCTCCAAGGCCTCTGTTCTGTTCCATTGGTATATATCTCTGTTTTCCATTTTGATTACTGTAGCCTTGTAGTATAGTTTGAAGTCTGGTAGTGTGATGCCTACCACTGTGTTCTTTTTGCTTAGAATTGACTTGGCTATGCAGGCTCTCTTTTGGTTCCATATGAAGTTTAAGGTGGTTTTTTCCAGTTCTGAGAAAGTCATTGGTAGCTTGATGGGGATAGCATTGAATCTGTAAATTACTTTGGGCAGTATGGCCATTTTCACGATATTGATTCTTCCTAACCATGAACATGGAATGTTTCTCCATCTGTTTGTGTCCTCTCTTATTTCATTGAGCAGTGGTTTGTAGTTCTCCTTGAAGAGGTCCTTTATGTTCCTTGTTAGTTGTATTCCTAGGTATTTTATTCTCTTTGTAGCAATTGTGAGTGGCAGTTAGTTCTTGATTTGGCTCTTTAAGTCTATTATTGGTGTACAGGAATGCTTGTGATTTTTGCACATTGATTTTGTATCCTGAGACTTTGCTTATCAGTTTCAGGAGATTTTGGGCTGAGATGATGGGGTCTTGTAGATATACTCTCATGTCATCTGCAAATAGAGACAATTTGGCTTTCTCCAACCATACAGTCTTTGAAAAACCTGACAAAAACAATCAATGGGGAAAGGATTTTATGTTTAACAAATGGTGTTGGGAAAACTGGCTAGGTATGTGCAGAAAGCAGAAACTGGACCCCTTCCTGACACCTTACACTAAAATTAACTCCAGATGGATTAAACACTTAAACATAAAACCTGACACCATAAAAACCCTAGAAGAAAATCTAGGCAAAACCATTCAGGACATAGGAGTAGGCAAGAACTTCATGACCAAAACACCAAAAGCATTAGCAACAAAAGCCAAAATAGACAAATGGGACCTAATCAAACTCCACAGCTTCTGCACAGCAAAAGAAACAGTCACTAGAGTGAATCGGCAACCAACAGAATGGGAAAACATTTTTGCAGTTTACCCATCTGACAAAGGGCTGATATCCAGAATTTACAAATAACTAAAACAGATTTACAAGAAAAAAAACAAACAAGCCCATTCAACAGTGGGTAAAGGATATAAACAGACACTTTACAAAAGAAGACATACATGAGGCCAACAAAGATAAAAAGATGCTCATCATCACTGGTCATTAGGGAAAGGCAAATCAAAACTACATTGAGATACCATCTCACGCCAGTTAGAATGGCAGTCATTAAAAAAATCTGGAGACAACAGATGTTGGAGAGGATGTGGAGAAATAGGAACACTTTTACACTGCTGGTGGGAGTGTAAATTAGTTCAACCATTGTGGAAGACAGTGTGGCGATTCCTCAAGGACCTAGAAATAGAAATTCCATTTGACCCAGCAATCCCATTACTGGGTATATATCCAAAGGACAATAAATTGTTCTACTATAAGGACACATGCACATGAATGTTCATTGCAGCACTGTTTACAATAGCAAAGACCTGGAACCAACCCAAATGCCCATCGATGATAGACTGGACAGAGGAAATGTGGCACATATACACCATGGAATGTTATGCAGCAATAAAAAATGATGAATTCCTGTCCTTTGTGGGGACATGGATGAGGCTGGAGAACATCATTCTCAGCAAACTGACACAAGAACAGAAAATGAAATACCGCATATTCTCACTCATAGGCAGGTGTTGAACAATGAGAACATGTTGACACAGAGAGGGGAATACTACACACAGGGGGCAGTTGGGGGGAATAGGGGAGGGACAACGGGGGTGGGGAGTTGGGGAGAGATAGCATGGGGAGAAATGCCAGATATAGGTGAAGGGGAGGAAGGCAGCAAATCACACTGCCACTTGTGTACCTATGCAATTATTTTGCATGTTCTTCACATGTACCCCAAAACCTAAAATACAATAAAAAAATAAAAATAAATAAAAATAAAGGGCTTTTCCCATTTGCTTGGTATTTCTCCTTGCTGCTGTCACATGATGAAGGACATGTTTTCTTCCCCTTCCACCATGACTGTAAGTTTCCTCAGGCCCCTCCAGCCATGCTGAATTGTGAATCTATTAAACCTCTTTCTTTAGGAATTACACAGTTTCAGGTATTTCTTCATAGCAGCATGAAAATGGATTAATACAAGCACTCGCCAATTGTTAATGCTCCTCCACCTCCTTATCTGACTCCTATATGGTGTCAAAATCTGAGAATATACACAAAAGGCTCAAAAAATCATTATGGTGTCCCACTGTACACTGCTCTATGGAACTGAAAGATGCTAATAGAACTGCTAAAGGTGTTGTCTATCACCCTGAATTCTGTCATTCTGCACCACACAGTTCAAAATTGTTTCCTCTTAGTCCTAAGATATCTCAGAAAACCTAATGGCATTTCACAATACCTAAGGATTCTGTGAAGTACTGGTTGAAAACCCTGAATCTATATCTGAACCATAGTAAAGTTAATTGTTGTAACAATGAAGTCATAGTCTTATATTTCTGATGAACCCGTCCTCAAAAATGCAGGCAAATTGCTAATGAAGACATAAGCAGTCTTCTGTAGTATTGGGCTTGTAAAACCTAGGACTGGAAAAATTTATATGAAGTGTGTGTGTGTGTGTGTGTGTGTGTGTGTTTGTGTGTGTGTGTGTGCAAAGGCACATATTATAGAAATAAATATGAATAATTTTGTATACATTTTACATACATGATGTTGACTTATAAAGAGAACTCTAAATCCTAGCTAATACTTGATTTCTACTGCAATATGCCTGAAGAAAATTATAAAATCGTTTTAGTAAAATGCTCATAGTGACAGTAATTTTCAAGATGAAAAGTGTGTTTTCCTGAAGGGGCTCTGTGATATCCCCAGAGGGCATAAGAAGATTAAAAAGGACAGGTCACTCTATTATTTTCTCTATCACTTTAAACCCATTTGAGAATCATTGTTTTGGCCCTGCAACTTTCATTGTTTCTACATGCCCTACTTAGAAAATATGCACTGTTGTATGTACTATGTTGCCTTAAAATTGTCAGCAATTCAATTTTAGAATCTATTTGCAACTGAATATACATATTACGATTGACTTATTGATTGTGGTTATAAAAATAACTTAAAAATGAGAATCAAAGATAAATAATTATACTTTTAACTTTTTAAAGATCATGGCAGTTATTTTTGGTATTAGGTTTTTATTTTGAGAGCATTTTAATGTAAATATTAGTTCAAATCTTATTATACTGTCAACATTTTTATTGATGTTCTCAACTTAGCAGGGTATACCTAGCTATGTTCACAAGATCTTCTACACATATGTAGTATCTTTTACCTCCATTACCACCTAATAACCTGCAAATGAAGTTAAATGGCACTGATAAGTAGAGAGGAAAAGGCAAACATAGAAATCTTCCAGTCAGGGCTGGGCGTGGTGGCTCACGCCTATAATCCCAGCACTTTGGGAGGCCGAGGCGGGTGGATCACGAGGTCAAGAGATCGAGACCATCCTGATCAACATGGTGAAACCCCATCTCTACTGAAAATACAAAAATTAGCTGGGCATGGTGGCACATGCCTGTCGTCCCAGCTACTCGGGAGGCTGAGGCAGGAGAATTGCTTGAACCCAGGAGGCGGAGCTTGTGGTGAGCCGAGATTGTGCCATCCCAGTCTGGGTAAAAACAGCAAAACTCTGTCTCAAAAAAACAAAAAACTTCCAGTTAGTTCTCTGTATGCCAACTTTCTCTGGAGAGATACAATTAGAATTAGTTTAGTAGTTAAATGTATCATTTTTTTGTGTTACTTAACATAAACTGGGTAGCTTAAAACAACATAAATTTATTCTCTCAACATTCTGTAGGCTTAGAAGTCTGAAATCAAAATATTATCACCTCTGTACTCCCTGTAAAACCCCCGGAGGGAAAATGCCTTTCTAGCCTTTTCCAGCTTCTAGTGGCTCCAGGTGTCCTTGGATTATGACCACATCACTCCAATCTCTGCTTCCATAGTCATATGACCTCCTCCTCTTCTCTGTATTTATTTCGTTCTTTGTTTCCAATCTAATCTCTCTCTGTGTTATAAAGATACACATGATTACTTTTAGGATCTGAATGCAGAAACCAGGATAAGCTTCTCCTCTCAAGACCTGCAACTTAATTACCCCACCTGCAAACATCATTTACAAAATAAGGTAGTAATCTCATTTTGGAAGACACCATCTAGACTACCATATGCCCTCTGTCACCCAAAATTCACATCTGTTCCACATTTACAGTGCATTCACCCCAACTCAACTCCCCCCAAATACTCAGCCCCATTTAAAGAATCAATGCTATACCTAAAATCTCATCTAAATATTATTAGTTCAAAGGTACCAAATCTCATCATATAATTCATCTAAATCAGGTATGAATAAGACTTTGGATATGACCCATCCTCCTGCAAAAGTTTTCTATCTTTGTGGACCTATGAAATCAGAAAAGATACCTACTTCCAAAAGTCTTATTTATCGTCTTCCAAAATGGTACAACAGGATTAACATAACAGTCTCAGCTATTTTCATTTTTAAAATAGAACATGGAGTAATAAAGGGGTTACTGATCCCAAGCAAGTTCTAAATCCAGCAGGGAAAATTTCATTAAGTTTCAAGGCCTAAGAATCATCTCCTATCACCTGAGGCTCTATTATCTAGGTCTCTGGCTCTGCCAAACAGGCTCATGGGTGTGCCAGCCTTTATCTCTTCAGCTAAAGTTGTATCCTCTCAGCCCAAAGTTCTGCTGGTGGAGTAATTCTTCCTCTTTCTTGAAAGGTAGCACGTTTGCTTGTGAGAAGCTCCAACGTTTTTTTTCCTGCCTGTAGAATCTCCCGTCTCATAGTCTTCCTTCATGTTGCCCTGTTTCTCTTTTATTCCAAACTGACTATGTTTCTGATGATATAACACTTTCAGAAACCTTATGGAGCTTCTGTGTATGTCACAGAAATTCACACCATTAGTTAAGAAGGTCCTCCAATTGCTCCTAGAAAATCACACATATAGTCCTCACTTCCACTGAAATGATTATATATCCTTGGTTCATATGCCTAATTTCTTCAGCAAGAAAATTGAGCAGCTATACCCTGTGGTGAACTTGTCTCCCACAGCATACTTTCCTAATAATTAATCACCTAAATTTCTTATTTTCATTTATAACATAAATAGGCTAACAATTTGCCAAGTCATTAAGTGCTAGGTCATGTTTGTTCAACAGTCCTGAGAAGTTTTCTCCCACACAAACCAATTCTCTTATTCTCCAACACCATCCAAATGTCCTACAATTCAATTTCATTCTGACACCAAATACCCAGGTTTAGCATCAGACTCCACATATTTAAGTGCACAGCCCCTCGAGACTGCCTTCACTTTAGACAGCAGTCACAACTATCAGCCCCCTATCCCTAGGTTATATAAACTTCTGTCCCACTTGGCAACAAAGTTGAAAGTTCTTAAAACCCGCCTGTCAGGTTAGTAATTTGCTGGGGTTCATCACACTGTATAGGAAAATGCTATACTTACTATTATAGTTTATTATAAAGGATGTGAATGAACAGCCAGATGAAGAGTTACATAGGATGAGATTTGAAAGGGTGCCAAGCCCTGGATTCTCTTTTCTGTGAAGATGGAGTTCACTACCCTCCCAGCATGTGGATGTGTTCACTAACTTAGAAGCTCCCAAACTCTTTTAAATAGAGGGATTTTTAGTTTGTTTTGTTTTGTTTGTTTTTTTACTGCTTCATTATGTAGGTATAATTGTGGACATTGGTAATTAACTAATTCTCATTCCCCTCCACCCTTCCCAGAGGTTGGCTGGAATGGCTAAAAATTCCAATCTTCTAATTAAGGTTTGGTCTTTCTGGCAAACAACTGTTAGCCTGAAGCTCTCTAGGGACCTGCCAATGTTTGCCTTTTTAGAACAAAAGATGTTCTTATCACCTTTATCACTTAGCAAATTATAAACTCTTAGGAGCTTTGGATTAGGGATGAAGAAAAAATATATTTTTTATTTTACCATAAATTCTTCGGAAACAGAGCACTGGGTGTAGAGCATCACCTATCTCTGCAGTAAAAGTATATCTTTCTGAGATTTACAGTTTCTCTTGATGCAAATGTTTCAATGTTGACAATGTAGAAAGAAGATAGAATTAAGTTGATTCTATTGAAATTTCCTGGAAAAAAGCCTCAAGTCTACCATCTGTTATGATGTTAGACTTATTATGTTAACACATCACAAGGTAGTGCATATTAAAATTATGTACTTCATATAGTGCATATTTCATATTATAATCATTTTATGAAATTAAAAGAAATCTCAAAATCTCATCACAACATGATTTTTCTATTAAAATTCTACATTTTGCTAATATGTTATAATTTAATAAGTCAATGTAAAACAATGCATTGATTTTTATTAGAATCAACATAAGAAATGTAACCTTATCTGTCCTGACTATACTAATTTGTAATTAGTCACATGTTTTCTTGCTTCTTAAAGCATCTCAATCCACCAAGTCAGTGTGATTATCCAACTTTAGCATGCATCACATTAATCTGGAAGACTTGTGAAAACATTATGCTTAGCCCTAGAGTTCCTGATTTAATATATCTGGGGTAAGGCCTAAGATTAATAATTTGCATTTCTGACAAGTTCCCAAGTAATTCTGCTGAAGAAACTAGTCCAGGATCTACACTAAGGGTAACTGCACTGAGTAACCAGTAAGTACTAATAAAACTTTGGTCTGTGAATCACCACAACAGGAATCACATGGAGCTTGTTAGAAATGAAAATGTTTGGGTCCCATCCTGGTCTTACCAAATAAGAATCTCTGGGCTTTAACAAGTTCTTCATCTGGTTCTTACGTACTCTCATGTTTGAGGAGCACTGACTTACTTTAGACTTATGTAACTAAGAATTATATTTCCATGGAGGCATCATCCCCACCTCCCTTGTTATTACAAACTGTGATTAGACACCAGAATAATATTTTACCAGTTCAAATGTATATCAGATAATTAGAGTTGTTATTTTTAAAATAGGTCTATCCAAATAGATAGATCTATTACCTACAATCTTTACAATTTTGAGATTGTAGGAAAAAAAGCTCACCAGTTTAATACATGTTAAATTCCATAGCTACGCTGTTGAAGTAGGGTAGCTACTGCTCACATGTATTTACCCTTAAATTTACATAAATTGAAATAAAATTAAATTAAAAACTCTGTTCCCTAGTCACAGGAGCCACATTTCAGAAGCTCTACACCAAAATGTGGCTACCATATGTGCATAATCATTGAAAGCTGCATGCACAGCACTGTTCCTGAAGCACACTAGGGACACAGATTTTCTTTCTTTTTCAGTACAAAGTTCAGGCCACTGCATTCAAAACATATTGACTCTGCTCCCATGGCGACTGCAAGGTATTTCTTGCAATTTTCCTTAGAAAACCTACTAATTATGTCAAAAGAAGTATTTAAATAACATTATAATTATGTGTTCTTTCTAAACATATATATAGTACTTTCTCAGTTTTGTGCTCGAAGGTTATTAAAATGCAACTTGTAACTTTGCAAGTTACAAGTAGCAAAGTGGGTATGCCTTTTTCCAAAGGGCTCATTCCTTAGAGAGATAATTTTAAACTAATTCCAATTTTCTGGCTTTTATCTGCCCCATCCTCCTCTTAGTAGTATTGTAATCAGTAGAAAGATGTCTAACTTACTTGAACTTTTAAGGTTACTTTTCACTCTGTACTGTAATAATAAACTTTGTTTCTCTGTGCTAGAGTCACTAGAGATAAAGAGGCAAATCAAATGTTTCTTGTGTTAAAAATAACTTTTTACTTTGATAGAAAGAACCAGAATTCTAGGACTACAATATATGGAGAACATTGTGTAGAGAGAATGCCCTTGTGTTTCATGCAGCCCAATAAGTACAACTATTTATAAAAATCCGAGAACCGTCTAGATTCTCCACAGTGTAAAACTTCCTTCCCAGAGGCAAATGTATTATGCAGGGAAGATCAAGAATTCCTAAAATGTTGGAATATTACCACCATGTTGGAATACCGCGATCATTATCCATTATTCTGAGTATTAGAAATCACAAAATTTCTAAAAATCCAAAGTATCAGTTGGGTAAGATTGTGGCAAATTCATTAGGTGTTAGAATTACATTGAACCAATAGAGGAGGGGGTGTATTTTCAGATTGTATATGTATGTAGTATGACTAATAAGACATATATGATATATATGACATATATGGACATGCATCATAAAGTAGGATATATACATTATATGGGATGTTATATACATTATACATATAATAGAATATTATATATATTATATATACATAACATATACATATAATCAGAAATTATATATATATACATTGTATATATACATGTAATAGGATATTACATACATTATATACATATATAGTATATATATCTGGTATGACTAATAAGACATATGTAATATATATGACTAATATATCATATTGGCGTGTATCATATAATAGGATAATGTATGTCAATATGAGATATATATATATATACACACTTTCTACCCTGCTGAGAGTAATATGTGCCAACTTTTTCAATACAATATTGCTTATTTGGGTCTCAAATAAACATAATTTTTAGGAGGCAAAGATGGCAGTATTCATTCTTCCAAAGGGGTTAGTATATTACGACAGAGAAAAAAGTATCAAGCAAAGTCATATTTAATGTATTTGAGAAAGTGCCATGCAAAGAGTTTTAAAACTTGGTTTAGTCGTGGCTTTCCAAGTTTAACGATCATAATAAACTCCATTTTGGGTAATAAAAGCCTCAATTACTCAAGAAATGTGATATATTTTTTAATTTTGGCTAGCTTTGCAATAATCTTTTTTCATTGATTCTATCACTAAGTCATATATGCTTAGTCAGAGCAAATAGTAAGATCTGTTATTATGCCATACCTTGAAATATAATCCAAATTGTATGCTGTGTTTTGTAAAAAGTCAAAACAGTAAAGATTTTGAATTTCTCACTTAAAAATTTTCATTTATAATCCCTGGGGTTCTTTTTTTGGTCCCTTTACAATAAGGAGAAACAAACCTTATTGTATAATACAGTACTTGATAGTGTAATTTAGATAACTTTTTCAGGAAAGCAAAAACAGGAATGAGAATAATTTTAAGATCAATGGTCCATCTTACTATAGGTCCAAAGATTATGCTGTTATAGAATATTTTGACTTGCTATCTCATTTATAAACATTCAAACCTGAATTTACATAATAGTCTAGAGGCATATAACAGCTGCAAAGAATCAAGAGTCATAGCTGCAGAAGGTGGGAAACATACAACTTTCAGAGTGGTTGACATTTCAGATAATGGAGGTCATTCTTTCAAGTTGTTCTACCTTGGGATGACAGAAATTATACACGTGGAAAGGGGAGAATACTGATACTACGAAGTTGCCCCTGCTGAAAGGCACACAATTTTTATTTGTGCTTGAATAAATAACTCATTAAATTGAATACCAATAATAAGTATTTTTTTTTTACTGACTTGATTAATATAAAATTTTGCAAGTACAATAAATAATATAAATTTATATTTTAGGGACAATATTGAAATTTTTCCCATTAAAATATAAGAACAACAATGAAAAGGTAATTAATAGCTTCTAGTAAACATGAAAAGTACTCTTTTTTTTGAGATGGAGTCTTGCTCTGTTGCCAGGCTAGAGTGCAATGGTGTGATCTTGTCTCAATGCAACCTCCTACTCCCTGGTTCAAGCAATTCTCCTGCCTCAGCCTCCCAAGTAGCTGGGATTACAAGCACATGCCACCACACCACCTAATTTATGTAGAAAAATACTTATTAAAATAAAAGAGAATACAATAGAAAGTTGATAAAATATGTAAATAATATGTAGAGATATATTGTCCTGAGAATTCATTTTTTCCTAAAATAAATACATTGTGTTTTAAATTCATCTAATTTCATGGTATTTTGAATATAAGGAAACACTGAAATTTAAAAAATTAAACCACCAATAGTGACACTAATAACATAAAATGCTTTTATAAATTAATTTCCTCTGAGATACTCAAAACAAGTTAAATTAATTTTCTCTGTGCATCTTTTTAGTTTCATATTTTGGAGGATAAAATGGTGTTTTCAAGAGTAATTCAGAAGTCTTTTAAGATAAAAAAAATCTCTTCCTGATATTAATTAGTAAACATCACACATTTATATTGAATAAATCTCCTAAACAGTATAATATTTAGTATAGGTTAAAAGATAACTTATTTACATTCTTTTATATTTATAAAAACAAGCTATGACCTATACCAAATTGAATTCAAAAAGAAAGCATTCATCAGCGTTAGCTGCTCTCATTTTATGAAGAGCAAGAACAAGTTCCTTTCCTCTTCACACAATATGAATGACTCTAAATGCCACTTAACTTTTAGAAATGATGGTTTTATTCTTCTAATTAAATGGCTTTATTTTACATATATAATAAATATATTCCAAAATGATACTTTCCAATTGATGTCTAGAATAAATATTTTGAATACAAACTGTCACACTGTCTTCATGTCAGTTAGTGCTCTATTTGCCACCATTACTGTACATTTCCACTTCTGCCTGGGTGTGGTGGCTCATGCCTATAATCTGAGCACTTTGGGAGGCCAAGGCAAATGTATCATTTGAGCCCAGGAGTTTAAGACCAGCCTGGGCAACATAGTGAAAGAAACTCTGTCTCTATTAAAAAATAATTAAAAATTTTAAAAGAAAAAAACCAGTTTCACTTCTGACTGAGTCGATATAACGTGTAGAAACACGATTTTTGGCTCAGTAAATGAAACAAAGATGCCTGCAAATTTCACTGGTGTTCTCCTGAGGTAGTAAAGTGCTCATCATTGTAAGTTTTGACCTGGAGTTATACAGCAAACTACTGAATGCGAACCATAAATTTGGAGCTGCAATAGATTCAAGGAAGTAATTTTTAAACATCAGTCAGCCTAAAATTACTTAATACCCACAACATAGGTATTCTGTGGAAACTCTTTTGGTGCGTAGCATTTTGAATGTGCTGGGTTTTATTGCTTGTAATAATATCTAGCCATTATTCAGTGCTTATGATCTTCCAGACACCGTTTAACTCATTTAGCATTCATAACAATTCTATGTAGAATGTATATATTCCCCCAATTTGTCATTAAGGAAACTGACATAGGAAAGGGTGAAAGTCACTTACCAAACTCTCAAGTACAGCAGCCAAGCTCAATATTGTGTTTTCTTAATCAATACCATTCCAATGCCTCTGACTATGGTGTGTTGGGTTATAATTTAAACAATCCACTGCTATTATCTAGTTCAACTACTGTAAAACTGTTATTTATACAAATTGACTTGACCACGTTTCATCTTCACTTGGTGCACATTTGCATGTTAATTGTACCTCAATCCTTTCCTTGATAGTAGTGGAAACAAAGCACTGCCTATCATTATTGTGAAGTAAAATAAGAGCTCCCATTTTTAAATAATTTCAGAAATCATAAGGTTTTTTATGAAAATTGCTTGCAATTGTCCATATAATTTTGGCCTTCATAACTGACAACATAATTTGAGTTCAACAATGGGTGCAGGAGAATTTCTGTCATTTTGAAACTTGTCTATATTAACCTAAGGCCAAACAGAAAGTCTCTCCATCTTTAAAAAGTAAATATTGGCACTTAGATAATCACTTATGAGTAACACACTAAAATAAATACAAGTGTCAAAATCATAAAGAAAGGCTCAGACACCTTGAATTTGTTTATCATGAACAATAAGACAATTTTTTTTAAGTTGAAGATTTGTTTATCTCCAAGAAAACTAATAAAATATCACAAACACGTACCCACTCTTTTTCTCCCTCTCTTGCTCTCTCTTTCTCCATATATATTGGGAAGGTGAAGGGGAATGTGGATACACACACACACACATACACACACACACACACACACACACACATATATGAGAGGGTTGAATAAAAAGATTGCATGGTCCTCTCATATTCAGAAAGTATGTGAAGGTAGAGCTGATATACAACTGCACACTTCAAGTCTTTTTGTAATCAGATGGACTTATACATTTTTAAACTGGAAAAAAATTAAACTGTCTTGTTACTTTTTTTAAGAAAATGTAAAGCATAAACTCTGATGAAATATACAGCTTCCACAATGTTTGTTAGCAGATTACACTGGGTTTATGCAATCCTTCTTTGGAAAATTTATGTCAGCAGTTTTGCCCTTTAAAGCCGTCTAAAATTTCTCATCAGGTTCTTTTCCCTTTCTGAAGATGGTCCTTGTATTAGTCCATTTTCACACTGCAATAAAAACATACCTGAGACTGGGTAATTTATGAAGAAAAGAGGTTTAATTGACTCACAGTTCCGCATGGCTGTGGGAGCCTCAGGAAACTTACAATCATGGTGGAAAGCAAAGGGGAAGCAAGGCATGTCTTCCCATGGTGGCAAGAGAAAAAAAGGATGGGGAATGGGAGAGGAGAGCACCACTTATCAAACAAGCAGATCTCATGAGAACTCTATCAGGAGAACAGTAAGGGAGGGGCACATTCACCCACAAGACTCAATTGCTTCCCAGCTGGCCAGTCCCCCAACCATGGAGATTATAATTCGTAGTGAGATTTGTGTTGGGACACAGAGCCAAACTGTATCAGTCCTCTTTCAGTTCTCTCCTGTGCTCTAGGGCTTTTCTGAACTCCCACAGTGTTGTTCTGCCTAGGGCCTGCACCTCTAAATTCTAGAATTGTGCTTTAGATTATGTTGTTTGTGACTAATAATAGCTCAATGACTCTAAATAAATTACAAAGAAACGTCCAGTCTTTAACAAAAGGCTACTACTGTTAAAGTTTTTGCTCAAATAATTAAATACCTTATTGTAGAAGTTTAAACACATACAGTAATGTTAGGAATGTTTATAATATTCTAGAATATTATACTGTTTCCAAATATTTTCTCTAATATTAGGTAGGTAAATATCCACTCTATCTGCATGTGGGACCAACTGTGCATTCACCTGAGGTGCAGTAGCTTTTAAGTAGAGGATATATTTCATCAGACTATGTGCATAAGTTATAAATTAGAAAAGGAAAAATTATTATATATATTCATAATAGTAGTTGAATAGAACACCTCATCTATAAATACATACGAAGTAGGGTGGATTAGTCTTTTATAGTTAGGCCATTTGTGTATCATATTTTACTCTAGGAATAAGAGTGAATGCTATCAGTATTCTGGAGCAAGCCTTCAAACAGAATCACAAAGCTTTATTAGCTGAATACTCCTGAGAAGGCAAGTATGAAATACAATATGCAAGTGTAAAGGTGACTTGTCACTTTCAAATATTTTTTTAAAGGCATGTCTGTATGATGTTTAGAGACTAATGAAAAGTAAATATGCAAGCAACAAAATACCGAGCTTTTTAACATTTTTCACCATCCTGTGTATTTAACAAACTTTTATATTCAAAATAGAGATTTCTATGTCATGGAAATATAACTTAATTGGGAGTAAAATGTAGGCACATAAAAAATAACACAAATATAGATTAAAAACTAAAATTAAACAATCAATTTAAACAACTAGTTCTATAGGTTTTACATTATTGAAGCAATTATTTCTGTATTTCCCATTTAAATTTCACAATATTTTATACTTGATATAGTCACTAATTTGTGTTTATTAACTTCCTTTTAAGACAGATAAGTTTGAATACATGTCTTTCTATTAAAACGAACCTCTCTGTACTTGATATCAGTATTTATTTCTAATTGTAAAAGTTTTTATTCCATGCCCTTTTAAAGCTTTGTTGCCATCTTCAAACTTGACAATCAAGGCATTTGTGTCTACATTAAACATCCAGTTAATGTCTCAAATGTACCTGAAAAAACAATATTTTTGAACATAATTCATGAGCTTCCTCCAAACCCAATCCCCTACTGCAGTTACTGTTTGAACTATGATCTTGCTAGCCAAATCAGAAACTTAGGAGTCATCATGTATGTTTTTTTTCCCACTTTCCCCACCTTAACAAATCTCTCCCAGTTCCTCCCAAACATCTCTTAAAGAAGTTGACATTCCTTCATTCTGACTGCCAGCACTTACAGTCCAAATTACTCTTGTCTGGGCAAATAACTATAGTTTTCTAACAGGTACTCTTCCTTTGCAACACTCTTTAATCAATGCCAAGTGTATCTAAACTACAGCTGGGGTGATCTTATGAAATGTAAATCCAATCACATAATTCCCTACTTAAAATACTCTAGTTAAAAATTAAACCCAAGAGTTCCAGCCACAACAATTTCATTTCCTCCTTCATTGTCTTAACATTTGTGTGTGTGTGTGTGTGTGTGTGTAGGGGGTAGAGAGTGCAAGGGGATAGTGCTTACTGTGATTAGACCACTCTGGATTTCCTATGCCTGTGAAACTCAATATACTCCCTTCCTCTTCCTGAATCATCTTTCATTCTCCAACCTTCCCCCAGCCGACTTAATTTCTATTATTCTTTTTTCACATCCTAGCTTCATTCAACACTTGCTTTGTGATATTCTTCCTTCACTTCCCAAATGAAGTTAATGAACAATACCTCCTGGCACTGTGTGTATATCTTCTTCATTGACACTTCTACAATAACAATTTCATATTTATTTAGTGTGGCTCATTGATTAATTTCTGATATTTTTTCCATCAGATAGTAAAGTTCATGAACTACTGTTTATTTCATGATTATGTTCCTAGGGTTTACAGTAGATTTAATAACATTTGTTATATGTAGGTGGCTGGATAGACAGCATTAAATTTTAAGTACTGGGTACAACATTAAAAAGTATCATCAATAGAAACAGAAATAGAAGTGTCATCAATATAAATATAGAAATAGAAATATCAATAGAAATATCATCAATAGAAATCCTACCCAATATTTTTTAAACTTCTGAAATCACCTATGATTAGATTTTTGGACTCCTAATAAACTGCTACCTGAGCGATTCATTCAAGGCTTTTCGTACACTACCTTCTCTAAATGTTATTTGTGCACATATTTAAAAGATCCCACTAGATGGTAAACGCCTAGAGGGGAGAAATTGTTAGAGATCTTTATCTTGCTTTCCTCTCAGCCAAGTGTTTAACATAATATTTTGAACATAATGCATACACACACACACACACACAAAACACACATGTGCATGAACACTAACTCACTAAATAAATAAAAACCACTAATTGTTTTATACATATCAAAGCTCTTCTATCAATTTCAAATTTCTCTGGAGAATTTTAGTAACAAAGTTGAATCCAGCATATACCGCCTCTTGTATCTCATTCCTTCACCCCTATCTGTTGCCCATGTCAATGCAGGCCTACTCCATTTGTGCATTCATGTAGATAAGTCCTTGTGCTTCATTGACATGAGTAATTAGTGCACATTTTTAATTCAGTCTCCAAATGGGTGTATTTATCCAAGTTTCTCCAAAAGGAAATAATTTTAATTGCTGGTTTCTAAGCATTTTTCCAATATAAAGTTAAATATCTTTATCAATGTTACTCTTGACAATAAGTTTACTGTATGTGAAATAGAGTAAGAAGTGGCAGCAATGATGAGTCAAATAATCAGATTAAGACAGATTGTTTAAAACATGGACATTCATATACTGTACTAGTAGTTTAGGAGTTAGCATTAAATTGGGTTTCAAAATTCTGCTGTTGAAGGTTTTTGTAAGTCATTCATTTTTACATTTCAATTTGAGTTGGACTGTTATATTAAAGCAAAAATCAAGTAATTTTTATATCCTGTGCCTCTAGATAAAGTATTATAATAAAAAATAAATTTTGCCACAAGACCTTTATTTTTATGCCCAATCTTTTCCATGTTCTTGCTGGATATTTATAAATCAACATAGGTCTCTTCAGATGACCTTTAGCGGCACTCTTAACTGGTCTCCTCCTGTTATTTTTGCTGCTTCTCTAAGAGAACTGAAGTCAACATAATTCCTTTTCTCTCTGTGAAGGAATGTGCTAAAATTAAGCAAAATATCCCAACTCTTTGTTCCAAGAAATACCTGCTCCTAGAAGATAAGATTATGGACCAACTAATGGCTCACTTATCATGGCTAACACCTTCCTCATTGATAATTTCATGACCCTTCCTCACTGACATCACCAACCCAAAGGGTGTTAGGTCATAAATTCTATCCAGTCAATTCCTTGTTTGTCAGGATTCACCTTAAATTTATACAGCCTAGGCTCTAAAGCCCTATAAATATAGTACCTCTAAGTAAGGCTCTGCAAAGTGGAGTTGTACCTTTTGCACAAGTCTAATAAACTTAGTTTTGTTTCATCCACAATGTTTCCTGGTGGCAGTTTGGGAGATCAACAGTCAGTATTTGTTGGTATTATTTTTTTATATTTGTTCTTTAAATATGCCTCTAGTTTCAAATCCTGGTCCTTACCTCTTGGTTATTAAATTAATAAGTCTGAACAAGTGGCACTACATCTCTAAGCCTAGGTCTTGATGGTCAAAATGGGAATCTCATAGGGTTCTTCTGAGGATAAATGAGGTAATGTATAAAGAATGTCAGCTAACACATTTCCAAGTATATTAACTCATTTAATTTTTTATATACTTTTATGAGTCATTATTTACACTTTTAAATTGAGGAAACTGTGGCACACAAAGAGAGGTCAAATGACTTGTCCAAGGTTAGAGATCTTGTAATCAGCAACACCAGCATTCAAACCCATACCATTCAAACAGCAACATTCAGACACAGAAAGGCAGCCCCACAGCCCATGGATTGACACACTAATTCACATTTTCTTTGCCTTATTAGTTTACTTCAGTTCCCCTTGGTGATCAATAGAGGCTCCCCTATGTGCTCTCATTTCTATTCAAGTTATTCTAGATGCTGCTATAATCATCTTTGTTGTATATCATATGTCAAATCCTTTTTGTGAATATTGTTAGTGTCCAGTGACTAAAGATCATTTGATTCATTTTTTTTTCTTCCTTAATCTTTGGGAGGGGAAAACAGTCCAATGGCATGTCTGGAAATTATCCTAAGCCACTTAGGTCTGCCTTGAATTTGGTACTTTTCTTCCACAAGGATATAAGCTCAGAAGGAAAAAATGATTCTCCATTTTCAAGTGAAAAGGAAAAACAGTAATAGAAACATGGTAATAGTAAAAGCAGTAGCAGTACTGGTAGGGGAAGCAAGATTAATAGTTGATATCACAGTAGTAGTAACATTAGGTAGTCCTGTGTCTTGCTGATTTCATTAACATATATTGATCATTTGCTGTGTGTCTGGCATTGTGCTTTCCCTAAGGCTCTACCTTTCCTTTCTCTACATTGTTCTTACATTTTTATGGGTCTACTCTCACCTTTTTGATAGAGGTTCAAATAATTATATCAAATCCTCATTCTCGGTGAAGCAAAGCCAAATGCCTATTGACTGAAGCAGGTCTTTCCAAGAATGAGCTAGAGTCTCAAAATGCATAGAAAAAAATCTATATTGTCTTCTCCCAAATCAGCCCTGCTTTGTTATCCATCTGAATGAATTGTATCATCTCTCCTTTAGCAGTTCACTGTAAGTCTAAACACTGTATCTGTGACTAGTCCAGGATCCCAAACAGCAATTTCTGCTGCATGATTGATTTCCCCTCTTCCACAGTTGTACAGTTAACCTCACTTGTCTTGCACATTACTACGGTACCACACAGATTTTTTTTCATGTCTGTTGTCTAATCTCCACTCCAATATAAAAAGCCTGAAGACAGGTATCCACTTTTACTTTTTTAAAGAAGATATATATCCTCAAAGGTGAACAAGGTGTCCATCCTTATAATTAATAAACACCAATTCATTGGATTAAGAGTGTTTAGAGACACTGTTAAATCAACTGGAGGAAATAAAAAATTCAAGTGTTATTTGAGAGCTGAAGAAACAGAACTTAACTTCTTCATTTTCATAAGCTTAAGCTGTTACTAAGGCAAGCTTCCTCACTGATTTTTTTAATTGTTTTATCTGAAAAAGCATTTGTACTCTTATAAGAATTTAATGATAATTTAGTGATTAGTTATGACAAGGTACATTGTTCAAAGACATGTAGATTATTGAATGGATAGCATGGTCTGTGTACCTCTACATGCATTACCTCATTGCACTATTACAAGAATGTCACTATGTAAATGTTATTACATTATTAAATCATTTCATTTCAGAGCTGAATTTTAAAAAAGTTTTTAAAAAAGTAAAGATATGGACACTTGAATTCAAATGTTTCCAATTCTAAACCCTGAACTCTGAAACTTGCCTTTTGCTTAACAACAGTTATTTTATGACATGCATGGTTCATGTAAGTCTTTTGTCTCTAGCGATTGAAAATGGAATAGAGGTCCACCAAACATATGGTTTATTTCAGAAGCATAGTATTTTTGCTCTGCTCTGAATCTAGATGGATATACTATCAGATGAATATATCAACCTTAGAGGACCTTTTTTGATGAAGAATGACATCACATGGAATTCTACTGAGTTAAGCAGTCCATTGCTTCCCTTAGAAGACTTGCCACATGACTCTTATGATCCACACTTTTCACTTAACATTGGGTCACTTCTTATGTGCCTGTTTAAGTATAACTTTTGAAGAAAGTGCTAAGTTGTATCATATTTATTTATGCCACTATGGAATCTATAACTTTATATTTCTGGTAGTAAGTGCAGTCTATTTTTACTAAGGAAAGAAGACATTTAGGCTTTCTCTCTGTTCTTTTGTTCTTTACTCATCTTGGACACTTTAGAATGTGTAAAGATCACCATTCAGAATGTACTAATTTTACCATTTTCTTAGTGCACCAAACTGAAGAAAAAGAGGCTAGGTGGGCTCATGACAAGTTCAAAGAAAAAGGCATATCAAAGGAATTTGATAGCACATAGTTATGCTTTAAGAAAAAAAAATGTGGGAAAGGAATTGTTTGTCTTAATGCATGTGAAGTATTGAGATAATTTGGAATGACAGAAGAGAGACTAGTATAGCCTATAAAATACAAGAGCTGAACAGAAGATCATTAGTTTAGGCACCTCCACCATTACCGTGTAAAATTTCTTGAATAAACCTTTTCCTGTTGTGTGGCCAATTTGCTAAATGAGGCATAAAAAGTTATTGCTAAGCTCACTGTGTATGTGAAGAGAGAAATACCAACTTTAATTATTTTACAGTCAATTCTATAAGCATTATTAGCTGCACCCAATAGATTGATGAATGGGGCATTGCTTCTGTGAGTGACTAAATACCATTTTGTGTTCTTTTCTGAAATTTAAGAAATCAGGAAAAGGCAGAGCAGTGTTTGATGTGCATTTAAATATGATCACAAGGCCATAACTAAAGAATAATTAATTAAGAATACCTAGAAATTTTTCATAATAATAGTTTAAAAGATATATGTATGTATAAGCAGCAGAGTGTAGAGTACCAACTTATACATTTTCAAGTAGAATTGCTTTGACCCATAGGCTCCTGAAGAAGACATCTGCCTGTTCAGTCACCATTTAGGATGCTTCAGAAGTTAATAAATCTTATTCATTACTAGTGGTTAATGAAAAAATCCATGATTTTAAAATTCAAAATCTCAGCTTCAAATCCTAGCTATTTGTGTGGCTTTGGGAAAATTAGTGAATTTTTCTAAACTTTAAATCTTATTCTTCCCAGTGACAAAGCCTATTAGAGGGTGTTGGATTAGTTTTTTTGATGTGCTGTTGGATTCAGCTAGTATTTTTTTGAGTATCTTTGCATCTCTGTTCACCAAGGTTATTGGCCTGAAGTTTTCTTTTTTTTGTTGTGTTTCTGCCAGATTTTGGTATCAAGATGATGCCAGCCTTATAGAATAAGATAAGAAGGAGTCCTTCCTTTCCAATTTTTGGAATACTTTTAATATTATTGATACCAGCTTTTACTTATGCATCTGGTAGAATTTGGCTGTGAATCCATCTGGTCCTGGGCTATTTCTGTTAGTAGACTTTTTATTACTGATTTAGTTTTGGAACTCATTATTGATCTCTTTAGGAATTCAATCTCTTCCTAGTTCAATCTTGAGAGTTTGTGTATTTCCACTAATTTAATGATTTCTTGCTTGTGTGCATAGAGGTGTTCATATTACTCCCTAAGTTTTTTTTTTTTTTTTAATTTATGTGGATTCAGTAGGAATGTCCCCTAGTATTGTTTGGCTCTATGTCACCACCCAAATCTCACCTCAGAATTGTAATTTCATAATCCCCACGTGTCAAGGGTGGGGTGAGTTGGTGCTAATTGGATCATGGAGGTAGTTTCCCCATGCTGTTCTCACCATAGTGAATTCTCACAATTTTTGATGGTCTTATAAGCATCTGGCATTTCTCCTGCTTGCACTCACTTCATCCTGCCATCTTGTAAAGAAGATGCCTGCTTCTCCTTTTCCTTCTGCCAGACTAAATTTCCTGGGGCCACGCCAGCCACCCAGAACTGTGAGTCAATTAAACCTCTTTCCTTTATCAATTACCCAGTCTTGGCCAGGCACGGTGGCTTACACTAGTAATCCCAGCACTTTGAGAGGCTGAGGAGAGCAGATCAAAAAGTCAAGAGTTCGAGACCAGCCTGGCCAATATGATGAATCCCTGTTTCTACTAAAAATACAAAAGAATTAGCAGGGTGTGGTGGCTAATACCTGTAATTTCAGCAACTCAGGATGCAGATGCAGGAGAATTGCTTGAGCCCAAAAGGTGGAGGTTGCAGTGAGTGGAGATCACACTACTGCACTCCAGCCTGGGTGCTAGAGCAAGACTCAGTCTCAAAAAAAAAAAAAAAAAAAAAAAAAAAATATATATATATATATATATATATATATATATATATGTACTGCCAGTCTTGTGCGAATATATATAATTATATATAATATATATTTATATATAAAAATATGTATTATATACAAATAATATGTTATATATATTATGTATAAATATATAATATATTTTACATTTTATATACTATATATAATTATATATTATTATATATAACATTTTATATATATATATAGGCACAAGACTGGCAATACATTCCCTTCATCAAACCTGATTGTATTTATTTGAATCTTTTGTCTCACTCTATTTTTTCTAACTTTATTTTAAGTTTAGTGGTACATGTGAAGGTTCATTTCATTGGTAAATTCATACCATGAAAGTTTGTTGTACAAATTATTTCATCACCCAGATAAAGTATTTCATCATCCAGTACCCAATAGTTATCTTTTCTGCTCCTCTCCCTACTCCCTCTCTCTGCCCTCAAGTAGACCCAGGTGTCTGTTGTTTTCTGCTTTGTGTTCATAAGTTCTCATGATGTAGCTCCCATTTATAAGTGAGAACATGAGGTAGTTGGTTTTATATTCCTGCATTAGTTTGCTGAGAATAATACCCTCTAGCTCCATACATTTTCCTATAAAAGACTTATTTTTTTGAGATGGAGTCTTGCTGTGTTGCCCAGGCTGGAGTGCAGTGGCACTATCTTGGCTCACTGCAACCTCCACCTCCCGAGTTCCAGTGATTCACCTGGCTAAGCCTCACTACTAGCTGGAATTACAGGGGCATGCCACCACACCTGACTAAATTTTTGTATTTTAGTAGAGACAGGGTTTCACCATATTGCCCAGGCTTGTCTCCAACTCCTGAGCTCAGAGGTGAAATGCTTGCCTCTGCCTCCCAAAGTGCTGGGATCATAGGTGTGAGCCACCTCGCCTGGCCGATCTTGTACATTTTTATAGCTGCATAGTCTTCCATGCTGTATGTGTTCCATATTTTCTTCATCCAATCAGGTATTGATGAGCATTTAGGTTGGTTCCATGTCTTTGCAATTATGAATAGTGCTACAACAAACGTTGGCATGCCTGTTTCTTTATAGTAAAATGATTTATATTCTTCTGGGTCTATATCCAGTAATGTGATTGCAGGGGGAAATTGTAGTTTTTCTTTTAGTTCTTTGAGGAATCACCATACTGCTTTCCACAATGGTAGAACTAATTTATACTCCCATCAACAGTGCATAAGTGTTCCTTTTTCTCTCCAACCTCACCAGTATCTGTTATTTTTTGACTTTTTAGTAATATATATTCTGACTGGTGTAAGATGGTACCTCATTGTGGTTTTGATTTGCATTTCTCTAACGATCAGTGATATGGAGCTTATTTTCATAAAGCTTGTTGGTCATGGGTATGTTTTCTTTGGAAATGTGTCCATGTTTTTTGTCCACTTTTTGTTTGTTTTTTTCCCTTATAAAGTTGTTTAGGTCCTTATAGATGCTAGATTTTAGACCTTTGTCAGATGTATTGTTTGCAAATATTTTCCGACATTCTTTTGGTTTTCAGTTTACGCTGATGATAGTTTATTTTCCTGTACAAGAGTGCTTAAGTTTAATTAAATCACATTTGTCACATTTGCCTCTGTTGTGATTGTTTTTGTTGTCTTTGTCATAAAATCTTTGCTGGTTTCTCTGTCTAGGATGGTTATTGCCTAGGTTGTCTTCCAGGGTTTTCATGGTTTTGGGTTTTAAATTTGAGTCTTTAATTCTTCTTGATTGATTTTTGGATATGGTGTAAAGACAAGGTACAGCTTTAGCTTTCTTCATATGGCTGGCCAGTTATCTCAGCACCATTTAATGAATAGGGATACTTTTCCGCATTGATTGTTTTTTTTTGTCAGTGTTGTTGAAGATCAGGTTGTTATAGGTGTGTGGCCTTATTTTGGGGATCTCTTTTGCCTTGCATTGGTCCATGTCCCTGTTTTTGTACTAGTGCCATGCTGCTTTGGTTACTGTAGCCATATAGTATAGTTTAAAGCTGGGTAACATGATGCCTCCAGCTTTATTATTTTTTGTTAGTATTGCTTTGGCTATCCAGTCATTTTTTTATTCCATCTGAATTCTAAAATAGTTTTTTCCCCTTAATTCTGTAAAGAATGTCATTGGTAGTTTGAGAGAAATAGCATTGAATCTGTAAATTGCTTTGGGTGGTGATATAGTTTGGCTGTGTCCCCATTCATATCCCATTTTGAATTGTAGCTCCCATAATTCCCACATGATGTGTGAAGGACTTAGTGAGATATAATTGAATCACAGGGGCAGTTTGCCCAGTAATATTCTCATGGTAGTAAATAAGTCTCACAAGATATGATGGTTTTATAAGGGGAAATCCCTTTCACTTGATTCTTATTCTCTCTCTCTTGCTGCCACCATTTCAGAAGTACCTTTTAAATTGTGCCATGACTGAGACCTCTCCTGCCACATGGAACTATAAGTTCATTAAACTTTTTTTCTTTGTAAATTAACCAGTCTAGACTACCTCTGGATTATCAGCAGCATGAAAACTAATTCAGTAAATTGTTACCTAAACTGCAGTGTTGCTGAAAAGATACTCGAAAATGTGGGAGTGACTTTTGAACTGGGTAACTGGCAAAGGTTGGAACAGTTTGGATGGCTCAGAAGAAGACAGAAAAATGTAGAAAAGTTTGGAACTCCTTAGAGACTTTTTAAATGGCTTTGGCCAAAATGCTGATAATGATATGAACGATTAAATCCAGGCTAAGATGGTCTCGGATACAGATGAGGTGCTTGTTGAAAACTGTAGTTGAGGGGACTCTTGTTATGTTTTAGCAAAGAGACTGGGGATATTTTAACTCTGCCCTACAGATTTGTGAAACTGAACTTGAGGGAGATGATTTAGGGTTTCTGGTGGAATAAATTTTTAAGCAACAAAGCATTCAAGATATGACTTGGATGCTGTTAAAACATTCAGTTTTAAAGGGAAACAGATAAAAGTTTGGAAAATTTGCAACCTGACAAAGTGAAAGAAATGAAAATCCCATTTTCTGAGGAGAAATTCAAGTTGGCTGGAGAAATGTGCATAAGTAATGAGAAAATGAATATTAATCACAAAGTCAATGGGGAAAATGTCTTCAGGGCATGTCAGAGACCTTTCTGGCATTCCTCCTATCACAGGCCCAGAGGCCTAGGAGGAAAAAATGTTTTTTGTAGTATGGGCCCAGGGTCCTTCTGCTCTGTGCAGTCTACAAGAGGCCAAGGTACAGCTCAGGCAGTTGGCTTCAAAGGGTCCAAACCTCAAGTTGTGGCAGCTTCCATGTGGTGTAGAGCCTGTGGATACACAAACGTCAAGAATGGAGTTTTAGAAACCTTCAACTAGATTTCAGAGGATGTATAGAAACACTTGGATGTTCAGGCAGAAGTTTGCTGCAGGGACAGGGTGATAATAGAAAACCTCTTCTTGGGTAGTACAGTAGGGAAATGTGGGGTGGGCACCCCTACACAGAGTCCCCACTGAAGCTCTGCTTAATGGAGCAGTGAGAAGAGAGCAACTGTCCTTCAGACCCCAGAATGGTAGATCCACTGACAGCTTGAACCATTCTCCTGGAAAAGACACAGACACTCAATGCCAGACTGTGAAGGCAGCTGATAGAAAGGCTGTTCCCTGTGATGCACAAGGGTGGAGCTGCCCAAAACCCTGGGAACCCACCTGTTGAATCAACATGACCTGGATGTGAGACATGAAGTTAAAGGAGATCATTTTAGAGCTTTAAGATTTGACTGGCCTGCTGGATTTCAGACTTCCATGGACCTTTTAGTCCCTTTGTTTTGGTCAATTTCTTCCATTTGAAATGGCTATATCTATCCAGTGCCTGTACCTACGTTGTATCTAGGAAGTAATTAATTTGCTTTAATTTTACAGGTTTGTTGTCTCAGATAACACTTTGGGCTATGGCCTTTTGAGTTAATCCTGAAATGAGTTAAAACTCTGGGACACTGCTGGGAAAGCATGATTGGTTTTGAAATGTAAGAATCTGAGATTTAGTAGAGGTCAGGGGTGAAATGATATGGTGCCCACCCAAATCTCATGTTTAATTGTAGCTCCCAGAATTCCCATGTGTTGTTGGGAATTGGTGGGAGATAATTGAATTGAGGCAGTTTTCCTCATACTATTCTCATGGTAGTGAATAAGTCTCACAAAACCTGATGGTTAGATAAGAAGAAACTCCTGTCACTTGACTCTCATTTTCTCTCTTGCTGCCGCCATGTAAGAAGTACTTTTTGCCTTCCACCATGATTGTTATGCCTCACCAGCCACACGGAACAGTAAGTTCATTAAATCTCTTTTGCTTTGTAAATTACACAGTATCCAGTATGTCTTTATCAGCAATTTGAAAAGGGACTAATGCAGGTAGTATGGGCATTTTAATGAAATTGATTCTTCCTAGCCATAAGCATTAATTGTTTTTTTATTTTTGTCTTCTCTGATTGTCTCAAGCAGTGTTTTGTAATTCTCATTGTAAGGATTTTTTACTTTCCTGGATATCTATATTTCTAGGTATTTTTTTTTTTTTAGTGTCAATTCTGAATGGGATTGCCATTCTGATTTGGCTCTTGGCTTGGCTGGTTTTGGTGTGTAGAAACGATACTGATTTATATATATTGATTTTGCATTCTGAAACTTTGCTGAAGTTGTTTATCAAGCGAAGGAGATTTTAGGCCAAGAATATGAAGTTTTCCAGATATAGAATCATGTCTTCTACAAACAGAGATAATTTGACTTCTGCACTTTCTATTTGAATGCCCTTTATTTCTTTCTCTTGACTGATTGCTCTCGCTAATATTTCCAATAATACATTGAATAGGAGGGGTGACAGACAATATCCTTGTTTTGTGCCTGTTTTCAAGGGGAATGCTTCCAGCTTTTGCCCATTTAGTTTAATTGTTTGTTTTGGGTTTGTTATAGATGGCTCTTGTTACTTTAAGGTATGCACCTTCAATAGTTATTTTATTTAGAGTTTTTAACATAAAGTGGTGTTCAGTTTTATTGAAAGACTTTTCTGCATCTATGGAGAAAATCATGTGGTTTTGGTCTTTAGTTCTGTTTATGTGATTAATCACATTTACTGATTTGTCTATGTTGAGTCAACCTTGCGTCCTGGGGATGAAGCCTACTTGACTTTGGTGGATTAGATTTTTGATGTGCTACTGGATTCAGTTTCCAAGTATTTTTGTTGAGGATTTTTGCATCAATGTTTATCAAGAATATTGGCCTTAAGTTTTCTTTTTTTGTGTGAGTGTGTGTTCCTGACAGGTTTTGGCATCAGAATAATGCTGGCCTCATAGAATGAGTTGAAGAGGAGTACCATTTCCTCAAATTTTTGGAAGAGTTTCTGTGGCAATTGTATCACCTCTACTTTGTACATCTAGTAGAATTCAACTGTGAATTCATCATGTCCTGGGCTTTAATTGTTGGTAGGCTATTAATTGCTGATTCAATTTCAGAGCTCATTCTGTTCAAGTAATTTAAATATTCCAGGTTCAGTCTTGAGAGAGTGTAAGTGTCAAGGAATTTATTCATCTCTATTAGGTTTTCTAGTTTGTATGCATAGGGATGCTCATATTAGTTTCTAATTATTATACTTATTTCTTTGGGGTAAGTGGTAACATTCCCTTTGTTGTTTCCAATTGTGGTTATTTGGATATTCTGTCTTTTCTTCTTTATTAGTTTAGTTAATTACATATATCTTATTAATGTTTTCAACAAAGGAATTCCTGAAGAAACTCAATTAGCAAAATATTCATTTATCTTTTGAATGTTTTTTGTGTCTCGATTTCTTTTAGTTCAGTGCTGATTTTGGTTATTTCTTGTCTTCTGTTAACTTTGGGTTTTTTTTTTTTTTGTTCTTGCTTCTAATTCTTTCAGTTGTGATGTTAGGTTGTTAATTTAAGACCTTTCTAACTTTTTGATGGTGGCATTTAGAGCCATGAATTTCTCTCTACTGTCTTAGCTGTGTCCCAGAGATTCTAATATGTTGCATTTTTGTTTTCATTAGTTTCAAGAGCTTCTTAATTTCTTACTTAATTTTATTATTTACCCAAAAGCATTCAGGAGCATCTTGTTTATTTCTATAGAATTACATGGTTTTAAGCGATTTTCTTAGCCTTGACTTCTATTTTTATTGCACTATGGTCTGAGAGTGCACTTGATATGATTTAGGTTCTTTTGCATTTGCTGAAGATTATTTTATGTCCAATTATATGGTCAATTTTAGAATGTCTGCCATGTGGTCATGAGAGTAATGTATAGTTGGTTGTTTTGAAGTGGAGAGCACTGTAGCAATCTCTTAGATCTATTTGGTTTAATGTTGAGAGCATATCCTGTATATTTATATTAATTTTCTGCCTTGATGATCTGGCTAATATTGTCACTGAAGTGTTGAAGTCTTTCACTATTATTGCATGGGAGTCTATGTCTCTTTGAAAGTTTCTAAGAACTTGCTTTATGAATCTGGGTGCTCCTGTGTTGTGTGCATATATGTTTAAGATAGTTAGGTCTTCTTATTGAATTGAACTCTTTACCATTATTCTTTTTTGATCTTTGTTGATTTGAAGACTGTTTTGTTTGGAATGAAGATTGCAACTTCTCCTTTTTTTGTTTGTTTTCTATTTGCTTGGTAGATTTTCTTTCACTCCTTTGTTTTGAGCCTATGGGTGTCATTATGTGTGAGATGGGTCTTTTGAAGACAGCGTATCATTGGGTCCTACCTTTTTTATTCATCTTGCCACTCTGTGCCTTTTAAATTGAACATTTAGCCTATTTACATTCAAGGTTATTATTGATATGTGCGAGTTATTTCCAGTTCTGTGAAGAGGGACATTGGTAGCTTGATGGGGATAGCATTGAATCCTAAATTACTTTGGGCAGTATGGCCATTTTCACAATATTGATTCTTCCTAACCATGAGCACAGAATGTTTTTTCATCTGTTTGTGTCCTCTTTTATTTACTTGAGCAGTCATTCCTAGTTCTCCTGGAGGAGGTCCTTTACATCCTTTGTTAGTTGTATTCCTAGGCATTTCATTCTCTCTGTAGCAATTGTGAATGGGAATTTGCTCCTGATTTGACTCTCTTTTAGTCTGTTACTGGTGTATAGGAATGCTTGGGATTTTTGCTCATTGATTTTGTATCTTGAGATATTGCTGAAGTTGCTTATCAGTTTAAGGAGATATCAGGCTGAGCCAATGAGGTCTTCTAAATATACAATCATGGCATCAGCAAAGAGAGACAAATTGACCTCCTCCTTTCCTAATTGAATACCCTTTATTTCTTTTTCTTGCCTGATTGCTCTGGCTAGACCGTCCAGTACTATACTGAATAGGAATAATGAGAAAGGGTATCCTTGTCTTGTACCTAATTTCAGAGGGAATACTTCCAGTTTTTTCCCATTCAGCATGATATTTGCTGTAGGTTTGTTGTAAATAGCTTTTATTATTTTGAGATACGTTCCATTAATATCCAGTTTGTTCAGAATTTTTAGCATACAGGGCTGTTGAATTTTGTTGAAGGCCTTCTCTGCATCTATTGAAATAATCATGTGGTTTTTGTCTTTGTTTCTGTTTATGTGGTGGATTACATTTATAGACTTGTGTATATTAAACCAGCCTTGCATCCCTGGGATGAAGGCTACTTGATCATGATGGATAAGCTTTCTGTTGTACTGTTGCAATTGGTGTGCCAGTATCTTATTGAAGAATTTTGCATCTAAGTTCTTCATGGATATTGGCCTGAAGTTTTTTTTATTTGTTGCATCTCTGCTGTGTTTTGGTATCAAGATGATGTTGGTCTCATAAAATAATTTGGGAAGGATTCCCTCTTTTTGGATTGTTTGGAATAGTTTCAGGAGTGGTACCAGCTCCTCCTTGTATATTTGGTACAATTCGGCTGTGAACCCATCTGGACTTGGACTTTTTTTGGTTAGTAGGCTAATAATTGTTGCCTGAACTTCAGCCCTTGTTATTTGTCTATTCAGGGTTTCAACTTCTTCCTTCTTCCTGGTTTAGTCTTGGGAGGGTGCAAGTGTCCAGGAATTTATCCGTTTACTCCAGGTTTACTGGTTTATGTGCATAGAGTTTGTAGTAATCTCTGATGGTAGTTTCTATTTCTGTGGAATTGATGGTGATATCCTCTGTATCATACTTTATTGCATCTTTTTGATTCTTCTCGGTCTTTTTTAAAAATAATCTGGCTAGCAGTCTGTCTATTTTGTTGATCTTTTCAAAAAACCAGCTCCTGGATTTGTTGATTTTTTGAAGGGTTTTTTTTTTTTTTTTTTTTTTTTTTTTTGTATCTCTATTTTCTTCATTGCTTATCTGATCTTAGTTATTTCTTGTCTTCTGCTAGCTTTTGAGTTTTTTTGTTTTATCTTGCTCCTCTAGCTCTTTCAATTTTGATGATCAGGTGTCAATTTTAGATGTTTCTTTGCTTCTTATGTGGTCACCTATTGCTATACATTTTCCTCTAGACGCTGCTTTAAATGTGTCCCAGAGATTCTGGTGCATTGTGTCTTCATTCTTGTTGGTTTTGAAGAACGTCTTTATTTCTGCCTTCATTTTATTGTTTATCCAGTTTACCCTCAGGAGCCAGTTGTTCAGTTTCCATGAAGTTGTGCGATTCTGTGTTAGTTTCTTAATCCTGAGTTCTGTTTTGTTTGCACTGTGGTCTGAGAGGCTGTTATGATTTCCACTCTTTTGCATTTACTGAGGAGTGATTTACTTCCAATTATGTGGTTGATTTTAGAGTAAGTGTGATGTGGTGCTGAGAAGAATGTGTATTCTATGGATTTGGGTTGGAGAGTTCTGTAGATGTCTATTAGGTCTGCTTGGTCCAGATCTGAGTTAAGTCCTGGATATCCTTGTTAATTTTCTGTCTCATTCATCTGTCAAATATTGACAACGGAGTGCTAAAATCTCCCACTTTAACACTTGTGGGAGTCTAAGTCTCTTTGTAGGTCGTTAAGAACTTGCTTTATGTATCTGGGTGCTCCTCTATTGGGTGCATATATATTTAGCATCTTTAGATCTTCTTGTTTCACTGATCCTTTTACCATTATGCAATGCCCTTCTTTGTCTCTTTTGATATTTGTTGGTTTAAAGTGTATTTTATCAGAGACTAGAATTGCAACTTCTGCTTTTTTTTTTTTTTTTTTTTTTTTTTTTTGGCTCTCCATTGCTTGGTAAATCTTCCTCCATCCCTTTATTTTTAGCCTAAATGTGCCTTTGTATGTGAGATGTGATTCCTGAATACAGCACACAGATGGTTCTTAACTTTATATCAATTTACCAATCTGTGTCTTTTGATTGGGGCATTTAGCCCATGTACATTTAAGGTTAATATTGTTATGTTTGAATTTGTTCCTTTCTATTTTTATTACAGCTTTCAGGATCTCTTGTAAGGCAGTCCTGATGGTGATGAAATATCTCAGCAATGGGTTGTTCATAAAGGATTTTATTTCTCCTTCGCTTATGAAGCTTAGTTTGACTGAATATGAAATTCTAGGTTGAAAGTTTTTTTCTTTAAGGATGTTGAATATTGGCCCCCAATCTTTTCTGGCTCATAGGGTTTCTGCCAAGACATCTGCTAAGAATCTGATGAGCTTCCCTTTGTGGGTTACCTGACCTTTCTTTCTGGCTGCCCTTAGCATTTTTTCCTTCATTTCAACCTCAGTGAATCTGACGTTTATGTGCCTTGGGGTTGCATCTCCTAAAGAGTGTTTTCCAGCTTGGATTCATTCTCTCCATCACATTCAGATATACCTATCAAATGTAGATTCAGTCTTTTCGCACAATCTCATATTTCTTGGAGGCTTTGTTTATTTCTTTTCACTCTTTTTCTCTCATCTTGCATTCTCATTTTATTTCATTGACATGATCTTCAATCTCTGATATCCCTTCTTCTTATTGGTCAATTCGGCTATTGAAACTTGTGTAGGCTTCGCAAAGCACTCATGCTGTGTTTTTCAGCACCAAGTCATTTATAACCTTCTCTAAGCTGTTTATTCTAGTTATCGTTTCATGTAGTCTTTATTCACTGTTCTTAGTTTCTTTGCATTGGGTTAGCACATGTTCTTCTAGCTCAGAGAAGTTTGTTATTACCCTCCTTCTGAAGCCTGTTTCTGTCTATTCATCAGACTCATTATCCATCCAACTTTGTTCCCATGCTAGTGAGGTGTTGTGATCCCTTGGAGGAGTAGAGGCATTCTGGTTTTTGGTGTTTTCATCCTTTTTGCACTGGTTTCTTCCCATCTTTGTGGATTTATCTACTTGTGGTCTTTGTCGTTGGCGACTTTTGGATGTGGTCTCTGAGTGAACCTCCTTTTTGTTGATGTTGAAGCTTTTCTTTCTATTGTTTAGTTTTTCTTCCAACAGTCAGGCCCCTTTGCTGCAGGACTGCTGGAGGTCCACTCCAGATCCTGTTTGCCTGGGGATCACCCACAGAGTTGCAGAACAGTAAGGGTTGCTGCTGGTTTCTTCTTCTATTATCTTTGTCCCAGAAGGGTACCTGCCTGATGTCAGCCTGAACTCTCTTTCATCAGGTGTCTCTTTGGATATGCAGGGGTCAGGAAGCTGCTTTAGGAGATAGTCTGTCTCTTATAGGAGCTCAAGTGCTGTGCTGAGAGCTCAGTTCTTCCATTCAGGGTTGCTAGGCAGGTCCATTTAAGTTTGCTGTGGTGGAACTCATAACTGCCTCTTATCCCAGGTACTCTGTCCTGAGAAGGTGGGGTTTTATTTGTAAGTTCCTGATGTTCTGATGCCTTTTTTCAGAGATTCACTGCCCAAAAAGGAGGTAGTCTAGTCACAATCTGCCAGCAGGGGCATTGCTGAGCTGCCATGGGCTCTGCCCAGCTGCTGTGTAAACTTCCTTATGGTTTTGTTTACAGAGGTTAGTACTGCCTTGATAATGGTGGTCTGCCTCAGTAATGGTGGACTGCCTCAATAATGGTGGACTGTCTCAGTAATGGTGGATTGCCTTGGTAATGGTGGAGTGCCTCGGTAATGGTGGACTTCCTTGGTAATGGCAGACTGTCTCAGTAATGGTGGACTGCTTCAGTAGTGGTGGACTGCCTTGGTACTGATAGACACCCTTCCCTTCACTGAGCCAGACCATCCTGGGTCCAGATGCACTTGCTGCAAAACTCTCAATCCAGAGCCTTTCAGATTGCTGGTCTTAGTGGGGGATCAGCTGGCTCCCTGTTTCAGCCCTCTCTTTTTCAGTTGAATGGATGTCTCTGTCTCCCAGGCTTTCCAGGTACTAGTTGAATCGGCTGCCAAGATTTGTGTGAGTTTTTTCACAGAAACCTGTGGCACCAGCTCAAACAGCCATGCTGGAAACTCATGGCACTTTTCGGCCTGGGAATTACCTGGTCTGTGGGTGGTAAAAACTCATTTGGAATGCAGTGATCACTCACCCTCTGTGTTGTTCTCACTGGGAACTGCATCCCAGAGCTGTTCCTATTTGGCCATCTTGGATTCTCCCTCTTTTTTTTGGTGGGGGGGAGATGGAGTATTGCTCTGTCACCTGGGCTGGAGTGCAATGGGGCAATCTTGACTAGCTGCATCCTCTGCCTCCTAGGTTCAAGCATTTGTCCTGCCTTAGCCTCCCAAGTACCTGGGACTACAGGTACCCACCACCATGCCTAGCTATTTCTTGTATTTTTAATACAGATGGGGTTTCACTGTGTTGTATATGTTGATCTTGAACTTCTGACCTCAGGTGCCTGCCTAGGCCTCCCAAAGCATGGGAATTGCAGGCATGAGCCACCACACCGAGCTTAAAATCTGTGTTTTCTGAAATTAGAATAGCACCCCAGCTTTTTCCTGTTTTCCATTTGCTTGGTAAATATTTATTCATCACTTTACTTTGATACTAGGTGTGTCATTGAATGTGAAATGGGTCTCCTGAAAAGGGCATACCATTTCATTAATCAACTTGCTACTCTGTACCTTTTAATTGTTTAGTCCATTTACATTCAAAGTTAGCATTGATAAGTGCGGGTTTCTCCTGTCATTATGGTGTCAGGTGGTTTTTATGCAGACTAGATTGTATGTGTGCTTTATGGTGTCACTTGTCTAAGTAATTAAGTGTGATTTTGTAGTGGCCAGAAATGGTCTTTCTTTTCCATATTTAGCACTCCCTACAGGACCTTTTTGCAGGGCAGGCCTAGTAGTAACAAATATCCTCAGCATTTGTTTGTCTGAAAAGGATTTTATTTATTCTTCACTTATGATGCTTAGTTTGACTGGATATGAAATTCTCAGTTGAAATTTTTTTTTCTTTAAGAATACTAAGGACAGGCCCCTAGTATCTTCTGGCTTGTAGAGTTTCTGCTGACAGCTCTGCTGTTAGTCTGATGGTGTTCCTTAAGCTTGTTACCTGCCCCTTCTCTCTAGGTGCATGTAACATTTTTTCTTTCATTTTGACCTTAGAAAATCTGATGACTGTGTGTCTTTGGGATGGTTTTCCTGTACGGTATTTCAAGAGGGTGCTATACATTTCCTGAATTTGAAGGTTGGCCTTTCTAGAGAGGTTGGGGAAATGCTTATGGTTGATATTCTAAAATGTTTTCCAAGTTGCTTGATTTCTTTCCTTCTCTTTTAGGAAGTCCAATGAGTTGTAGATTTGGTTTCTTTACATAATCCCATATTTCTCAGAGGTTTTGCTTATTATTCTTTATTGCTTTTTCTTTATTTTTGTGTGGCTGAGTTATTTCAGATAGTCAGTCTTAAGCTCTGACATTCTTTTCTCAGCTTGGTTGAGTCTGTTGTTAATACTTCAAATTCCATTAAGAAATTCTTCTACTGTATTTTTCAGCTCTATAAGATGTTTGATTCTTCTTCAATAGCCATTTCATCTATCACCCCCTGTATTGTTTTGTTGTAATTCTTGGATTTCTTGGAATGGGTTTTGACTGTCTCCTGTATGTTGATGATCTTCATTACTATCTACATTCTGAATCCTATTTCTGGCATTTTAAGCATTTTAGCCTGGTTAAGAACCATTGCTGAGGAGCTAGTGTGATAATTTGGAGGTAAGAAGACACCTTGGCTTTTTGAATTGTCATAGTTCTTGCGCTAATTCTTTCTTATTATTGTGCCTGATTCCTTTAATATCTGAAGTTACTATTCTTTGGATGGATTTCTTAGGATGGTGTCTTTGGATGAATTTTTTTTTCTTTGATGCCCTTGAGGGCATAATTATGGTATAAGGTCGGTTTAGTTAACTGGCTTTGATTCTATTTCCTTCCTAGGTCTTGGAGGAGCCCTCTGTGATTACTGTACCTGTGCCCATTTGGTGTTGTTGTTATTGTTGTTGTTTTGGGGTGTTTTGGGGCATTTTGGTCCATAGGGCACCCTCAGGTAGTTGCCTCAGTTGGCAGACAAGCTGAATCCTTCTCAGACTGGATATCCATATGTTTTGTGAAGAAACACGATCTGTGCCTATCCACAGAGTTCAGGGAGAAGTGGGACTGCTGGATTGGAAGCTCTAGTGGGTGTGACTCATCTGGCTACAAGAGGCTGGTGTGGGTAGAGATTCACATCCAGCCATCCAGGTGTTTGCATGGCCACAGGAGGCTGTGCCCTTCAGCAAATTCAGACAGAAATAGGACTGCTGGGGTAGAAGCTCTAACAGGCATGGCTTGCCCAGCTGCTAGCAGTGGGGGTGGCTGGGGATGCTTGCCTTGCCTTCTAGGTGTTTCTTTGGGCAACAGGAAGCTCCATCCTTTATCTGAGTTTACACAGAAGCAGGGCTGCTGAGCTAAAAGGTCTAGTGTGTGTTGCCTGCCTGGCAATCAGTAACAGGAATAGATGGGGTCACACTCTCCGATATCCAGGTGTTTCCTGGGACAACAGGAGGCTGTGTCTGCAGGCTAACTTTTCATAGAAGTGGGGGCCACTGTACCCAAAGCTCTAACATTGATTTCCCATCTGACTACACATGGCATTGGCAGGTGGGATTGTGAACTCTGCCATCCCAGTGTTTCCCAGAACAACAAGATACTATGCTCTCCAGATGAGTTTCCACAGAAGCAGCTAGCTTGGCTAAAAGTTCTAGCAAGTGTTACCCACCTGGCTACCAGTGGTGAGGGTGGTGGAGTGGCCAGCCAGGTTCAGGCCAAGTGGGACCACTGGTCCAGAAGCTGGCACTGAGCCTGGACTGGCAAGAGGGTGTGGAGCAATTTTACTACTCCTAGGTACCACAATTGTGGCCTCCATTTGGACTATGGCATTGGTCTGCTCTGGGGCATAGATGCTACAGGAATAGGCACAAACATTGACATTTGCACTAACTTTGACAGTGTGCATTCATTGAATGACAAATGTTTCTAATAAATAATGTATAGGGTGGTTACTTGTTCACCGTGAGGTTAAAGTAGACATGACAATGTGGAAATGTAGGAGATAGAAAAGAACATTAAGACTATGTATTACAAAGGATATGAACTTCATTATATACTTCAAGGATATTCATCATTAATTTTTCAGCTGAGATGTATTTGGGAGATATTTAGGAGATGAAATCTGAATAACTTGTCAAAACGTTGAAATGAGAGGTAAATTAATGAGAAAAGTCTTAGAAGATTCTCAAGGTTTTAGTCTGAGTATTAGAAATCTTATATTGCCATTACTGAGAAGAGAAGAGGCAGAGGATTCAGTTTATGGGAACAGAATTTTAAAGAGATATTTAATCCCTTTCAATGATATAATCCATATGTTCAATGACATTTCTGAATTTTAAAATTGTTATTTGATTATGTACTATTAAAAATTTCGTAACTGAAATTTCTAGGAAATTATGAACAGAGCATTGGTATTCAATTTAACTCCTTCAAAGCCAAAATTGTATTTTTGCTTTACAATTCTGTTATAATGAAAATAATGTCATGTATATCAAATAATTATAATAGTGTAGAAAAATATATTTGAAACAAATTTAATCTCAAATGAATGTACAAATATACTGTGCAAAATTTTAATATATGGAAAATAATCTTCAGAAAAATTTCAAAGTCATAAAAGCAATGATCTATTCACTTTATTGTATATGGATATTTCTCTCTGTTTATCTATGTTTTAACTTTGAACAAAGTGACTACCGGTAATTCCCAGTGTTTTCATATTCAAAATAGTTATTCCTTTTGGTATATTGTGTATACTAAGCTCATTCCCCTCTGGCTTTTAACTTTATTTCTTTCATCCCTGGGGCAATAGTTTCTCTAGTTTCTGCTACTTCAGCTGAAAGAATCATTTTCCTCTTGGCTGGCTTTTGTGACTCTTCCAAACAACATAAACTTTTAGGATTTTTGCGTATAAAGAACAGATCAAGATATTAACTGTGGCTAATCAAGTAATTAGTTAAGAAATCTTACTTATAATACCATATGGTGGGCCGGGCACTGTGGCTCATGCCTGTAATCCCAGTACTTTCAGAGGCTCAGACAGGCAGAACACAAGGTCAAGAGTTCAAGACTAGTCTGTCCAGCATGGTGAAATCCCATCTCTACTAAAAATACAAAAATTAGCCAGGTGTGTTGGTGGGTGACTGTAGTCCCAACTACTCAGGAGGCTGAGGCAGGAGAATCACTTAAACCTGGGAGGCAGAGGTTGCAGTGAGCCTAGATCGTGCCACTTACTCCAGCCTGGACAAGAGAGTGAGACTTCATCTCAAAAAAAAAAAAAAAATACCATATGGTAAGGAGACATGCTAAGTGGACTGTGACTAAATGAATATACCTACTATTTTGGATTATACTTAATTACTTTATGGCAATGTTTTTATTTTACTCTCGGTCTATAGAGTTATTTCCGTATCTTAGGAGAAACTTAATATTTACATTTTTAGAAATTAAAAGTGAATTTTTCATTTTTAATATTCTTGTTCTGTGTTGCCATATGTCACTCTTTTTCTCTGATTTTATTTTTCAATATTGTTCTCAACAGTTTATCAGAACACTCCTCCTATTCCATGTTATGTCATCATGATTTTCTGATTTATTATACAAGGGACATATAAACCTCAAAACATTGGCCACTTAACCCGTTAGCCAGAATGATAGTATTAAATACACACCCCCAAAAGAATTAAACAAAGAGAAATGTGAAGAAAATTGGGGGGGAAAACAAGAATATTTTTAAAAAGAAAAATAAAGAAGAAATGAAAAAAAGGAAAGGATGGGAAAAGAAAGAAGGGAGGAGAGTCTATGAAGAAACACATTAAGAGACTGAATCAAGAAAAATAATAACCACCAGCAATTGACTCAGGGGTCAATTTTGTGATCTCTGTATAGCAAATTAACCACTTCTGAAATATACTAAAGAAGCAATGATAGTAAGGAAGAAAAACACTGAAGAATGTCATTTTCTTTTTTTTTAATCTTTTAATTTCTTAGTATTACAGAAAAAAGTCCTAAATTTTGAGTCACAAGCTTACTATTAATGACAGATAGTTCTATCTAGAGATGTAAAAAATAAATCAGGAGACTTAGAAAAATGTTCCCTAGATCTAAAATAAGGAAATTGTGACATTATCATAATCATAATAGCATTGTCTTCATATATTTGGGGTAGGTTTGAACAGATGGCTCTGCTACGCCTAACACTGAAATCCACAAAACAGTCTTCCAAAATGTCCTTACCATCATCAACACTTTGAACTTACTTCTTCGGTATTCTCTCAACCATACAGCCAAGGGAAGGCTCTGCTCCAATTTGAAGGAAAGAGCCTAGACTGGTATTGGTAATGACCAGTGCCTACAAACCCTTGAATCTCCATGCCCTGACAGCAACCCGCTACCCAATAGGTTTGTCATGATGGGTTCTTGAGAACTGCACCTACCATGTCTCACAACTCCATTATCCTTGGTCACCACTCAAGATGTGAGCCCTAATACTCTCTCCTGATACTAATGTCCAATTTTCTCTTTCCTTTGAATTCTCTTTAATATACCTTCTAGGAATCCCCATTTTTCAACTTAAAAAGCCAAAACAAAAATCTCTCTCTTGTGATTAATACTTCCTCAAAACCCTGAGAGATGGAAACTAATTTCCCCTTACTAGAGTTGTCAAGATTAATGTTCTTCCATCTGCCAACTGCTACATACAAAGAATTCTCCATATACCCTTATGATTAAATTTCCCACTTTGAAGAATATGCCCCATACTGTGTCTCCTTCTGAACATAGTTTACTGACCTCGTTCCTATCCCTTGTACTGTGAAAATGTGTCATCTTGTTTATGATATGTAGTTCTTTCTACTCGAAACCTGCCTACCATAGTAGATATTTTCATTGGGTATGGAGGTTAGCTAAACAATGGTACAGAAGTCATCATTAGATCTTTTTTTTAATTGCATTTTAGGTTTTGGGGTACATGTGCAGAACATGCAAGACAGTTGCATAGGTACACACATGGCAGTGTGCTTTACTGCCTTCCTCCCCTTCACCCACATTTGGCATTTCTCCCCAGGCTATCCCTCCCCAGCTCCCCGGCCGCTGTCCCTCCCCTATTCCCCCCAATAGACCCCAGTGTTTAGTACTCCCTTCCCTGTGTCCATGTGTTCTCATTTTCCATCACCCACCTATGAGTGAGAATATGCGGTATTTCATTTTCTGTTCTTGTGTCAGTTTGCTGAGAATGATGTTCTCCAGATTCATCCATGTCCCTACAAACGACACGAACTCATCATTTTTGATTGCTGCATAGTATTCCATGGTGTATATGTGCCACATTTTCCCAATCCAATCTATTATCGATGGGCATTTGGGTTGGTTCCAGGTCTTTGCTATTGTAAACAGTGCTGCAATGAACATTCGTGTGCATGTGTCCTTATAGTAGAATGATCTTCAACTTTGCCTTATAGACCCACTCTCACAGCAATTCCTTAACTCATCTTAACTATTCCACCACAAAAACCATACTTTAAATCACCCAGGCTGCGACCACAAACTCTGAACTTTCAGCCCCCTCACTCATTCTCTTACTACCTGTTTCTGGACCTCACAAGAACCCCTTACCCTCTTTAACATTTTTCCCCATCAAAATTCTCCTGTTTTTTGTTTCCCTTACTGTCCAGTAAGATTCTACAATCCATTACTTGAACTATTGTCTTGACAGTATTCATTGTTTCATTTTCTTTTGCCTACACTTCCTTAAAATTCCACTTGTTGACCTTTTCTGCCTGAATCCAGGCTGCTGAGTACTCCTGGAAAAATTTTGACCAGCACCATATTATCCAACTGAACTAAGCAATCAATGCAGAGAAACACTCTTCCCAAATGTTTATTTCTGCATATCATTTATTTTAAAGCTTTATCATTAGCTTTTCCTCTTCCTACAAAGAGAATATAGAAGCATGTGGTTTCCTAACATGACCTATAAATTTAACTGGATAAACATGTATGTTTCCACATATTTATCATTTCTACTGCTCCTCTTTTCTTCCTGTATATCTTGGTTTCCATATGTTGACACTTCCCTTCAGCTTGCAGATCATCATTATCATTTTTTGAAGTGCACGGCCCTTCAAAACTAATATAATTTTTACACATTGCCTTCAGGTCTTGAAAAACATTTTTAGTTACCAAATTCTTTGTTGATAGAGTTTATTTATTTATTTTCAAATTTATTTAGGCACTTTAAAAATGTACTTTCATTGTAGTGGGATTCAAGACATGCTACCCCCAACAATGGGAAATTTTAGAAGCAGGAAGGTTATGCTCTTTTCTCTGGCCCTTCTACTGTGAAGCCAGTCATAAGACTCCCTTTGCAGAGGTACCCATCCTCTATGCAGAGGAAAGGACTGTCTTTATTTCAGAAGACCCAGAGACACAGACAAGAATATGAACAAATAGGCATTACTAAGTTTTCCCCAGTTAATTACTACTAGTTTATGCTCTCTTTGTTCAATCATACTTCTCGACAACTATCCATTTCTTCATAAAATGTAGCGTAAAATACACAATTTTTCTGTTTCTTTAAATCTTCATTTCTTTATAAAATATCTCTCAAGTCAAGTAAATTTATATTAAATAAATGTGTAATCTTTGTTCTTGTTAATTTTTTTTTGTTGTTGTTATAAGGATTTTAGCTGTGAACTTAGTGATGAGGGAGAAACAAAATTTTTCCTCCTCTGCATTTGCCATCATTCCCTTATTGCTTCTGATGAGAAGTCAGCCATTGTGTCTATTGCTTCTTTAACATTTAACATGCATTTTATGTTTTTCTATCTGCATCAAAGATTTTTATTCTCTTGGATTTTCTGCAATATTACCATTCTTTTCTTCTGTGCTTGGTACTATATTTGATATGTTGCAAAGAATTTAGCTTTATTTATCATCCTCTGAAGAGTATTAATATCTCTTCAAACAGATGGTTAATTTCACAAGACTCAAATTCCAATCTTGTTTCTCCTGTCATTCTTTCAGGCCTCCCACATTTGATTATAATAGAGTTCTTGGCATCTTGACCACACATGTGCTGTTCTGGGGCTTGCCAAGGATTTGGGTAAAGTTAGAATAGAGATTTTGTGGGATATCTCTTTCTCTCTGTGCCCATCCTTCTCTCTATCTCTTTCTATGCCCCTCCTTCCCTCTTCCCTACCAAACACCACATTCTATACACTGTGGTTGTGCACTTCATCTTCTTATCCATAGAGCTGTTTGTCTCTTTTTGAATTACAGCAGCTATACAGCCAGTGGACTACAGTAAATTCAGTGGCAAGCCACATAAACATTAATTTCATTCTGCACAGTTCTATTCTTTCAAGAGTCAACTATTCTCTACTTTGGGCCTGATTTTGCTTTCTCTAGTGCTTTCAAATAGTTGCTTTGAAAAATATTTTTTTCAGATTTAATAATTGCTACCTGCAGTAGGTTTACTTTGACTGAAGCTATTCTGCCCTTTCCGGAAACAAAATTTTGACATTAAGCGTTAGTTCTCTCTAATACTTGTATCTACTACATTTTTTTCTCACATTCCTTATTTAATTGTTTACACTATAGAGAGCATCTTCTCCATACCTTTGCTTTGTGTCTCTGCATTTTTCTGCTTTGTAGAGATCCAAGATAAGTCCTAGAGTTGTAGTTTCTTTCATCTCCTCCTTTATCTTACTGAATTCCATGTAAACCCATCAAAATTGTAACATTTCTGTTATAAACAGACATAATCTAACCTATCCTTTGTTATCAGTAGGGAAAGAGGAATCTCAAGATGCTCTTAAAGAAAAGATAAAGTTTTTCCATAGTCAGCAACAGAAGGGATGTTAACTTAGTAAATATTAAAAATGCTGACAATATATGTTTGAAACATGTCAACATATTTCACCAGGTAAATATCTGGGATATTTAAATGGAGTCACCATATTTCTTCAGAGAAATAAAGCATTAGAGACTTTTTGGCTGATCCAAGTGAAGTAATGCTTACAACTAATTCATCAAAACCAGAAACAGATTTTTGTGATTTTTTTCTTTACTCCCTCTGATTCACTTGACTTGCAAAAACTAAAACAAATAAACCAAAATCCCTGCCCTTTTTGAATTGAGACAGAGGCTGATTTTCTGTTCAGAATGAGAGTGAATTATATAATTTTCCTCTCAGCCACATGGATGATCTATAATCTATTTCCATAATGTTTGAATTTGTTTTCATAGTCCACCTATTGATGGTTTTGATTTCCCACCTTTAATTATTATCTTTCAAGGCAAGATGTTCCAGACTTGCTATTTATTTATTTTAAAATGATGTTTGTCCCTCCTCACTGTTCTTTGGATGATATTAGTTTCCTATTCAAACTGAGAGTTGGAATATAGGTTGAAGTTTATTACTCTTGCTCAGTTTGCCTACAAATTATCATTTAATTTAGCTCCCCAGGTTTAAGATTATTTCATACATTTATTGTCTGCATTTTGGTCAATTTAAACATAATCTGCTTTAGTTAAGTAACCAAGGTTTTCAACATGAAACATTAATTATTAGGACTATACCTATCCCAACCCTGGTCTTAATGTTAAATGAACAACTTTTAATATCCACCACCAAAATTACCATTTCCATTTCCTAAGTTCTTACCCCTATTCTATGGGCATTTCAAATCACAAATAGATGTAGAGATGGGCTGAGAAAGCTTAAAGGACAGATAACACAGGTACTTGAATCAGTGCCCTTAGAAACCAATGCCTTTTGAGTATAACTTTCTTTTCTTATATACTTCACAACTTCGAATTCAGGGTAATACGATAGACGAAAATGAAATGTATTGTAGTCCTCTTTTGATTAGCATATTTGCTCTGTTTTAAGCATCAACTTTCAAACGGAACAAAACTTTTTTTCAATTCATCTTCTTTTGTCTTATAGATGTTAAAACAATTTCCCATGTGCTAGCACTGTAAAGAAGCCTAGTATTATGGTCTTTTTCGAGAATTATAATGATATATTTGGAAGAACTATAACTTGAATGATAAGCTTAAAATACTAGATGTATTTGTGTTCAAATATCCTCTCCTAGAAACAAAAGTCTTACCCAGAATAGAGAGCAAAATAAGGCATTTAAAATGTCATATTATACACAGACATCACAGACATATGCAGTTCTGGTATTCAACTATAAAACAGAAACCAGATTATCCAAATATATGTTGTTTTCTCAATAAGAAACGTCTTACTCAAGTATCAGCCTACTGCTTCGAAAAGTCAATCAAAACTAAACGACAAGGAA
The DNA here is from genome assembly GCF_049354715.1 of Callithrix jacchus. Lineage (NCBI taxonomy): Eukaryota > Metazoa > Chordata > Mammalia > Primates > Cebidae > Callithrix > Callithrix jacchus. The sequence continues at coordinate 101,047,743 of NC_133504.1, read as the reverse complement.
AGTAGAAATTTAAATGCCAATTGAAGAGTTTAAAATTAACATGAGATATGTAGGAAGAATGTTGGAATGAGAAAAGAAAAGTAAAATTTTAGTTGGAAGTGGAAGATTTCCTAAGCTATCCTTTGTACTTCCACATTTCACATTAAATATATTCTATAATATTTTTGGTCTGACTGAGAACATTCTAACAGATCATGATATTGATTTAAAGCCATACTTTATTTCTAACAGAAATACATGTATGACAAGAATGATAGCTAAGGGAAAATTTATGATGGTGCCTTAGTCCGTTTTCACACTACTGGTAAAGACATAACCGAGACCAGGCAAATTACAAAAGAAACAGGTTTATTCAACTTACAGTTCCATGTGGCTGAGGAGGTCTCACAATCATGGTGGAAGGGGAAAGGCACATCTCACATGGTGGTGGCAAGAGAGAGAATGAGAGCAAAGTGAAATGGGTTTTCATTTATCAAATAATCAGATCTCTTGAGACTTATCCGCAACCAGGAGAATAGTATGGGGGAAAGTGCCCCCATGATTCAATTATCTCCCACTGGGTCCCTCTCACAACACATGGGATTTGTGGGAGTACAATTCAAGTTGAGGTTTGGATGGGGACACAGAGCCAAATCATATCATTCTGCCCCTGACCCCTCCCAAATCTCATGTCCTCACATTTCAAAACCATTCATGCCTGTCCCAGAATCTCCCAACATCTCTCAAAACTCTACATTCCAAAGTCTTATCTGAAGCAAGGCAAGTCCCTTCTACCTATGAGCCTTTAGAATCAAAAGAAAATTATTTCTTAGACACCATGGGGGTACAGCCATTCAGTAAATACAGCCATTCCAACTGGGAGGAATTGGTGGAAACAGAGGGGCTACAGGTCCCATGTAAGTCCAAAATCCAGCAAGGCAGTCAAAGTTTAAACTTCTCAAATGATCTCTTCTGACCCCTGTATCATAATCCAGATAATGCTGATGCAAGAGGTGGGTTACCACAATCTTGGGCAGCTCTGGCCTTGTGGCTTTGCAGAGTACAGTCTCCCTCCTGGCTGCGTTCAGAGGCTGGTGTTGACTGTGGCTTTTCCAGGTGAACAGTGCAAGCTGTCAGTCATCTACCATTCTGGGATTTGGAGAATAGTGGCCCTCTTCTCCCAGCTTCACTAAGTGGTGCCCCAGTGGGGACTATGCGTGGTGACTAGGCCCCAAATTTGCCTACTTCACTGCCTTAGAAGAGGTTCTCCATGAGGGCCCTGCCCCTGTAGCAAACTTTTGCTTGAGCATCCGAGTGTCTTCATACATCTTCTGAAATCTAGGCGGGGATCCCAAGACTCAATTCTTGACTTCTGTGCACCCATAAGATCAACATCATGTGGAAGCTACCAAGTCTTGGGCTTCCACCCTCTTTTCCCAGCTTGAGCTATACCTTGGCCCCTTTTAGCCACAGCTGTACTGTCTGGGACACAGGGCACCAAGTCCCTAGACTATACACGGCAAAGGGAACTGGGCCCAGCCCATGAAACCATTTTTTCCTCTGGTCCTGTGATGAGAGGGGCTGCTGCAAGGTCTCTGACATGACTTGGAGACATTTTTTCCATTGCCTCGATGACTGACACTTGGCTCCTCCTGACTTATGCAAATTTCTGCAGCTGGCTTGAATTTCTCCTCAGAAAATGGGATTTTCTTTTGTTTCAAAATGTCAGGCTGTAAATTTTCTGAACTTTTATGCTCTGTTTCCCTTTTAAAATTGAATGCCTTTAACAGTACCCAAGTCACCTCTTGAATGCTTTGCTGCTTAAAAAATTATTCCACCAAATACCCTAAATTATCTCCCTCAAGTTCAAAGCTCCATAAATCTTTAGAGCAGGGGTAAAATGCCACCAATCTCTTTGCTAAAACATAACTAGAGTCACCTTTTCTCCAGTTCCCTACAAGTTCCTCATTTCCATATGAGACCACTTCAGCCTAGTTGTCCTTGTTCATATCATCAGTATTTTGGTCAATGTCATTTAACAAGTCTCTAGGGAGTTCCAAACTTTTCCACATTTTTCTGTCTTCTTCTGAGCCCTGCAAACTACTCCAACCTCTGCCTGTTACCCAGTTCTAAAGTCACTTCCACATTTTCAGGTGTCTTTTCAGCAATGCCCCACTCTAGTTGTACAAATTTACTGCTTTAGTTCATTTTCACACTGCTGATAAAAACCTACCTGAGACTGGAAAATTTATAAAAGAAAGAGGTTCATTGGACTTACAGTTCCATGTGGCTGGAGAGGCCTCACAATTATTGCGAAAGGTGAAAGGCACATCTCACATGGCGGTGGCAAGAGAGAGAATAAGAGCCAAGTGAAACGGGCTTCCCTTTACCAGACCATCAGATCTTATGAGACTTATTCACTACCATGAGAACAGTATGGGAGAAATGGCCCTCATGATTCAATTATCTCTGACTGCGTTTCCCACACAACACTTGGGAATTATGGGAGTACAATTCAAGATGAGTTGGGTTGGGACACAGAGCCAACCATATCAGATGGTTTGGGTAATTTAATGTGCCCTTTTCTTTGAGGCTTGAGGTGCTTAACCCTGGGTCTATACACAATACTAAAATTTAGTATGAGTGAAGGGTATGCTTTCCTAAGTGAAAGAATTTTCGAAAGAGGATTAGACATGGAAAATCTACAGGGCCATGAAACACATTGTCAGGCAAATAACTTTTTGTAAAGTGGAAGTTGAGAAATTAGAAATTGATTCTTATTAAATTACATCCTTGGGTATCCATGAGAAAGTCTTCTGGGAAAGGTAAATTGCTGTCTAATATGAAGAATACAGGTTTAGAAGTAAAGGGCAGATGATTTTCAAATGGTCACTTATTTCTTGAAAGTGGAAGGAAACTTTTAGAGAAAAACGTAAACGGTTTTTTTTTTCTTTAAAACAGGAGTGTTTATGTTTCTTCAGATGCTTTGATGTCTACATATTAATCCCATTGCTTATTTTTCATTTGCATTTAAAGACTGAGCTGAAACAAGTGAAAAATACAAGAATGGAATGTCCAGATGATACATCTAGCAACTCTTCATCTAATTTTTTATGCTCCCTTGATGCTGGAACTTAGTAGTATATGTTGTTGTTTTTTCTATCCTTTCTCTCTTTATGTGGCGTTCTTTCATTTTCTAGTTTTACTTGCCTGCCAGTTCTTGAAATGTTGTCTTGTCTCCAGCCTACTACTAACAGTTCTGTGTTGCCATATTCAACAACAAAATGAGTGTTCTTCTGATCTCTAAACCTTTCAGGGCCTCTACTTTAGAGCAGTCATTCATTTCCAGTTCTCTGATAAGGAACATGTTGGCAGATTCAAACAAATCAATGGAGGAAATCCACATGCACTCCTTCTGACATCCCAATTCTGACTTCCCTTTATACTTAGTGTGTTTTTGGTGATTAGGACTTTACTGAGGTTTATGGATCCCCTTTTTTTTCTACCTTCAAATAGAAATATCTAAGATTCATTATAATTTTGAAAATACAATTTTGGAATGTACCTAAGATAAAAAATAATTTTCAAGTAAGAATTATGGCTCACAAATTAATAAAATGAACACAGATAAAATATTTAAGTCATTATTTAAATGAGAGGACTGGAAATAAGTTACAACTGGTTTGAAGGTAAATCCAAAGGAGAGCAATGTATAGATGTGGAATGTTGAATAAATCTGCAAACAGATGCAAAACTTACTTCTAATGCAGTTGAGGAAGAAACGCAAGTGAATTTCCACAGAATTAGTTGGCATACCTACACACAAGAATTATTTTGCATTGATATTAATTATTTACAACTTAGTGTTACAAAATAATTCAAATGTAAATGAAAGGCACAGAGTCTCTAAGAGGGTTAAATAAATTGGAAGGATGTGTTCTAAAGAATACATAGTTTCCCATTAGGAAGACTTTTATTACAAATGTCCCAATTTTTTCTTACACAATATGGGCATATTATTGCCTTTATACCTTAAATGGTTTTAAAATATATTCTCAAAATGAGACTAGAAATATTCTTTACATTTTTTCAAAACACATCATGATGAAACTAAAGGAGTTTTTCTCTTTTGCGTATAAGTATATTTTGTTAATATTAGGGAACAGATTTATGTATATACATATATTTATAAAATAAGGTAAATTTACAAGATTAACACATGCTCCTATCACACTTAATGTATTAAAAATTGTTATATTATTTTTTGAAAAAATCAGGGACACAGTAATTGTGTTACCACAGGGTGTGGTTCTTGGAGATTAAGAAAGCGCTATGAGTCTTGGATGTGTCACTTCTGATATGATATTTCTAAACTTTTCTTTCTCATGTATGGTACAACATTCATTTTATACATCAAGCTTAGATTCCTATACTTTCCAGATTGCTATATTAATGCTCTTACTTTGTTAACAAGTAAAATAAAATAACCTTTTCAAAACATAAATCACATCATATCTAATGGAAGTAAGAGACTTTTCAGAAGGTTTTCTTGTTAGTTTTGCAACATTTTATTCATCAGTCATCTGTATTGTGTAGGGGAAGAAAATCTGTGATATCTTTCCTCACCTATGTGAATCACAGCTGACACTCCTGTAACAAAAGAAAAGCACAACAATTCTACTTAATCATAGTGTTAAAGGACATAAAGCATTCAGAAATGAAGACCCAAAGACCCAAGGGAAAACTGTCACTTTTATGCTTAGTTTTGATGAAGACTGGACAGCTGTGTAGAAATGTAATTGGACAAAGAGGAAACCATATAATAGTAACAGATTGAGTGGGAAAACACAACACCACCTGTGTGTCAAGATTCCTCTTGGCCTTTTTGCATGGCATTCCTTCCTCCCATGTATGGGGCAGGACCTTTAAAATGATGACTTTATTACCAACTACAAAACATGGGTAGGTCACAAAATTTATTTATGGCAGGTTCTTGACAGAAAGGTGAGAGATGGTTAAAGTAGAAATCCTAGTTGTTATGACTTGCTTTGGGGAAACGGGGTTCTAGTTTCTATGACTCACTTTTGGGAAGAGGAATTCTGTTTCTATGACTAACTTCAGGGGAGAATAAAAAGTGAGAGGCAGTAGGGCAGGATTAGGTGGGAGACTTTGAATATGAGGCTGTTTCTGAGTCCTTCTAATGTCCTTTAGTTCAATGTACTCAGCATGCCAAAGCACCTTAATCTGGGGTACCATTTTCTGAGCCCCAACAACTTCTATAATGTCAGGTTTTATTCCTTTTGGTTCATGAATTAGTGTGCGTAACATTTCAAGATAGTAACTCCTTTATTACAAGGGTTTTTTTTTTCTTTTCCCCTTATAATGCATTATTAGTCTTGTATAACATTATTTTATTGAAATATAGCATGACATCTAAAAACAGTGACCATTTACTTATAAAAAGTAATTCCTCTGAGTGGGATACACACTATCAACTTAGATTATAACCGACTCATACTTTTAGCAGATGAGAGGGAACTCCTTTTTTAGCAATAAAGTTCTATGATGAGTTCCCTGAAAGCTGAGCATGTGTGCCCTATAGTTTAAAAGCACAGAGACTAAAAGCCATTTTATTGACTTGAATGACAATGTGTTTTACATAGAGGCTAAAAATGACTATTCACTCTTTTGCAAGATTAAAGAAACTGCACATTATCAAAGTGCTGTGGGCATGGGGCTGATTGAACCTTGGAAAATGTTAGTGCCTGAAAAGATAAAACACAAATACTAATGGTGAGTTAGCTGGCTTAAGTGAAGTGGAAAGTCTTGCTTGGTAGTTTAGTTGAAAAAAACTTTTAATAGGAAGTAAGTGGGGAAAAAGCAGGGATTAGTAGTAACAACCAAAACAAAGCAAGAAAATCCTTAACAACAACAGTCATTTTCACCACAGGTCTTAGTAAAATACATCATTTAAAATTTCCCAATTGTGCCCACATGTTGTTGTTTGGGAATGAGAAGTGAAAAAGCAGTGCCCTGGGTTTTATTGCTTCAAATGACTTGGCTCGTTATGTGGTGATCTACCACCATGTAAAATGTGTGTCAATTCTTGTTATAAACTGACCCTTCAGAGCACATTTAAGATGGTTTCTAACCCTGAACTGCAAACGCATGTGTTCAATTGTCCAAATTTAAATGCTCAGCTTAAATAAAAATATGCCATTTAAAATGATTTTAAGTGTGTTGTACTATATAAACTCAGATACATGCAAATGTTCATTTAAAAGTAATTTTTTCTTTGGCAAAGCAAATATTTGCCTGAAAGTAAGTAGGATTACACAGTTCTTATTTTATTTTTCTACTTTTCAAATGAAATTTGAGTTATTTATCTTCTGAAAATGAGGATTAAATTGACTAGTTAAAATGTGTGAAAAAGATTAAACCACAATACAGGCAAATGCTGCAGATAGATAGCCAATAGTAAAATAATAATGCTTGTACATTCAAGCCATCCCTGAACTTTGATGTCATTTTTTAAGTGAATGTAATGTCAATTACAGTAAAGTAATCACATTGTAACACAAAATTAGTAGGAAAACTGGGTTTTTTAAATGGTAAAACTTTCCTGGTTGTTTTGCATATACAGTTTACATGATACATAATATCTGGAGTATTCTCTTGTTTCATTACCTCATTATGACTGATTGGGAATTATTGGCATCTAAAGTGGTAAAATTCCACAATTCTCAAAAGGCTTCTGGACTAATGGGATCACTGAATTAAGCATAAGTAAAGTTAGTTTACTGCAGACAGCAGGATCCATTTTAGAAATATGAGAAAGAACTCCACAGATAGATGGTATTCATTAATTCACTTATACAATTTGCCATTTTACAAATGGTTTCATTAATAAAGATTGATCACATTACAAGGGCCTATGATTAACCAGAAAAACTGCTGTTTGTTTTCATTTGTTGTATTCTTATAAAAATTGTCATTGCTGATAAGTAATGTATTTGATTTACACAGGTAGGTACAAAATAACTCATACAATAATACTATATCTTGCTGGTTCCCTAATATATATATAGATGATATGTATATCATAGTTAATAAATATATGATAGTTTCTAAAAAAGATGCAGCTTTTCAAACTATTATGAGTATATATCCTAAGATATTAATAAAATATTGATAAATTTTTATTTTCTAATATCTATTATGCACTCATAATTATATTTGTAAGTAAAATATAAACTAACATGTGTCTTTTTAAAATACAATAGTATGTCATATTTGTGTAAGCTATTAAGAGCTTACAATGGGAGACACAATTTTAAAGTAGACAGAAATGCTCTAGTGTTGTTCAGTTTATAGGAAAAAAAGTGGAGTTTCAAGGTAAAGAAACATATACAAGTCAGTTCAAACACATTTTTCAGTTTTGTTATTTTCATTAGAGTTTTTTTTACATAGTTTCTGTTTTTCTATTTTTAAATTTTTATGGGTACATTGTAAGTATATATATTTATGGATTACATGAGATATTTTGATGTAGGCATGCAATATATAATAATCACACCAGAGTGATGGGGTTATCCACCACCTCAAGTATTTATCATTTGAGTTATAAACTATCCAATTATACTGATCTTATTTTTAAGTGTGCAATTACATTATTTTTTACTGTACTTATTCTTTTGTGCTAGCAAACACTAGCCTCTAATAACCAAACTTCCCAGCTTCTGATAACCATTCTTCTACTCTCTATCTCCGTGTGTTCAGTTAACTTTTAGCTTCCACAAATAAGTAAGAACATGTGAAGTTTGTTGTTCTATGCCTGGCTTTCTTCACTTAACACATGACCTCCAGTTTTATTTATGTTGTTACAAGTGATAGGATTGCATTTTTATGGCTAAATAGCGTTCCATTGTGTACACATACCACATTTTCTTTATCTATTCATATGTTGATGGATATTTAGGTTGTTTCCAATTCTTGGCTACTGTGAACAGTGCTGCAACAAACTGTTAAATCATACTGATTTGACTTTTGTATTTGGTGAGAGATAGGGGTCTAGTTTGTTTCTTCTGCATATGGATAGCCAGTTTTCCCAGCATCACTTATTAAAGAGACTCCTTTCCTTAGTGTATGTTCTTGGCACCTTTGTTAAAAATGAGTTCTCTGTGTGTATGATAATTTGTTTTTGGGTTTTCTATTTTGTTCCATTTGTCTATATGTCTGTTTCTGTGCCAGCACCATGCTATTTTGGATATTATAGCTCTGTAGTATAATTTGAATTTGGGTGATGTGATTCCTCCATTTTTGTTATTTTTGCTTAGGATAGTTATATCTAGTCTGAGGTTTTCGTGGTTCCATATAAATTTTAGGATTTATTTTCTATTTCTGTTAAAAATTCATTGGTATTTTGATAGGAATTGAATTAAATATTTAGGTTGCCATGGATAATATGGATGTTTCAACAATATTGATTTTTTTCAATCCATAAAGGTGGAAAGTCTTTCATTTTCGTGTGTCCTCTTCAATTTTTGCATTGATATTTTATAGTTTTCATTGTAGAAATCTGTCACTTCTTTGGTTAATTCCTAGATATTTTACTTTATTTGTAGCTGTTGTAAGCTGGATTAATTTTTGACATCCTGTTTAGATTCTTTGCTGTCTGCATGTAGAAATGCTTTTTATTTTTGTATGTTTATTTTATATTCAGGAACTTTACTGAATTTATCAGTTATAATAGTGTCAGTGAGAGACTTATGGTTTCTTCAAATATCAGATCATATCATCTGCAAACAAGGATAATTTGACACCTTCCTTTCTAATTTTGATATTCTTTCTTTCTCCTGTATGATTGCCCTAGCTAGGACTTCCTGTACTATGCTGATAAACAGTGATGACAGTGGGCATCCTTGTTATGTTTCAGATCCTGGAGGAAAGACTTTCAGTTTTTCTCAATATTCAGTATGAAACTATCTTGAGTCTATCATATTTTTTTTATTATGTTGAGGTATGTTGTTTCTATACTCAGTTTTTTAAGGGTGTTTATCCTGAAGGGATGTTGAATTTTATGAAATGCTTTTTCAGCATCAATTTGAATGATCATATGATTTTTGTCCTCCATTCTGTTGGTAAGTTGTAGCACAGTGATTTATTTTCATAAGTTGAACCATCCTTAAGTTCTTGGGAAAAATTCCACTTGGTCATGGTAAATGATCTCTTTAATGTATTGCTGAATTCAGTTTTCTAGTAATTTGCTGAGGGTTTTTTTGGCATCAGTATTCATCATGGATATTGACCTGTAGTTTTCATTTTTTGATGTGTCTTTAGTTTTGGAGTCAGGGTAATACCAGTTTCATAAAATAAGTTTGGAAGTATTCCTAACTCCTTTATTTAAAAAATAATTTTAATAGTATTGATATTAGTTTTTTTAATAGTTGATAGACTTCAGCAGTGAAGCCATTTGATCCCAGACTCTTCTTTACTGGGAGAATTTTGATTACGGTTTAATCTCATTACTCATTACTGTTTTGTTCAGGTTTTAGATTTCCTTCTGGTTCAATCTTGGCATGTTGTATGTGTCTAGAAATTTGTCACTGTTTTCTAGATTTTTCATTTATTGGCATATAGTGTAATATGGTTTGCTTTCTGTGTCCCCGCCCAAATCTCATATCAATTTGTAAGTCCCAATGTTGGCAGAGGGATCTGGTGGAAGGTGGCTGGATAATGGGGGTAGATTTCTCCTTTGCTGTCCTCATGACAGTAAATTCTTATAATATCTGATTTTTAAACTTCCCCTTTTACTCTCTCTTTGGTAGCCATGTGAAGACATTGTTGCTTCCATTTCATACTTTTGTCATGTTTATAAGTTTCCTGAGGCCTCCCATCCATGCTTCTTATACACGCTGCAGGACTGTGAATTAATTATCCTCTATCTTCATAAATTACCCAGACTTGGGTATTTATATTAGAGTAAGAATGAACTAACACGGAAAATTGGTAGCAGAAAAGTGGGGCATTGCTATAAAGATACCTTAAAATGTAGAAGCAACTTTGAAACTGGGTAACAGGCAGAGGTTGGAACACTTTGGAGGGCTCAGAAGAAGACAGGAAGATGTAGGAAAGTTTGGAACTTCCAAGAGTCTTGCTGGATGGTTTTGACCAGAATGCTAATAGTGATATGGGCAATGAAGTCCAGGCTTTGGAGGCCTCAGATGGAGATGAGGGACTTATCAGGAAATAAAGTGAAAGCCACTCTTGGTATGCATTAGCAGAAAGACTGGCAACTTCTGAGATCTGTGGAACTTTGAACCTGAAAGAGATGATTGAATGTATCTGATAAAACAAATTTCTAAGAAGCAAAGCATTGAAGATGTAGCCTGTTTGCTTCAAACAGCATACAGTCATATGCATGAACAAAGATTATCTGAAACTGAAACTTATATTTAAAAGGAAAGCAGAGTGCAAGAGTTTGGATAAGTAACCATGTGGTAGAAATTTTTAAAAAGCCATTTTCCTGGGAGAAATTCAAGCCCACTGCAGAAATGTGCATAAGTAAAGAAGAACAGAATGTTAATATTAAAGACAATAGTGAAAATTTTTCCAAGGTATTTCAGAGACCTGAATGGCAGCCCCAGCCATCACAGGCCTTGAGGCCTAGGATAGAAAATTTGTTTCATTGGCCAGACCCAGGGCCTCACTGGTCCTTGCAGCCTCTGAACATACTATCTTACCTACCAGCTACTCCTGCCCCAACTGTGGCCAAAAAGGGCAAAGGTATGTGGTAGGCTGTTGCTTCAGCATGTGCAATTCACAGTATTTGGCATCTTCCACATGGTGATGAGCCTGCAGGTGTGCAGAAGGCAGTAGATGAGATTTGGGAGCCTCTACCTAGATTTCAGAGGATGTTTGGAAATGCGTGGATGTCCAGGCAGAAGTCTGATGAAGGGGCAGGATCCTCATGGAGAACCTCTGCTAGCACAGTGCAGAATGAAAATGTGGGGTGGGAGCCCTGCAGAGAGTTTCCACAGGACACAGCCTAGTAGAGCTGTGAAAAGAGGATCATCGTTCTCCAGCCCCTAGAATAGTAAATCCACTGACAGCTTGCACCATGACCCTGGAAAAGCCATAGGCACTCAATACCAACCCATAAAAGCAGTTGTAGGAGATGTACCCTGCAGAGTCACAGAGGTGGAGCTGCCCAAGCCCTTGGGAGCCCAGGCCTTGTATCAGCATTCCCTGGATGTGAGACATAGGGTCAAAGGAAATTATGTTGAGGCTTTAAGATTTAATGACTGTCCTGCTGGGTTTTGGACTTGCCTGGGGCCTATGGCCCCTTTGTTTTGGCCAATTTCTCCCTTTTAAAATGGGAGCATGAATCCAGTGTCTGCACTCTCATTGTATTTTGGAAGTAACTAACTTATTATTGATTTTACAGGCTCATAGGCAGAAATAATTTGCCTTGTCTCAGATGAGATTTTGGATTTTTTCATCTCTGATGTTCCTTATCTGACTCTTCTGTCCTTTCCCTCTCTTAGTCTGGCTAAAGATTTGTCAATTTTGTTTAACTTTTCATGAAACTAATTTATTGTTTCATTGATCCTTTTTATTTTCTTCATTTCAATTTTATTTTGACTCTGATTTTTACTTCTTTTCTCTTACTAATTTGCAATTCAGTTTGCTGTTTTTGTAATTTATTTTTTATTTTTATTTTATTTTTTAATTTGTGTTTATATCATCAGTGTATATATATGTATGTGGAACATGAGATGTTTTTATACAAACATGCCATGTAAAATAAGAACATCATAGAGAATGCAGTGTTTATTTCCTTAAACATTAATCATTTGAGTTACAAACAATCCAGTTACATTGTTTGTTTTTAAAATGTACAGGTAAGGTATTATTGACTATAGTCACATGTTTGTGCTATCAAACAGTAGATCTTATTCATTTTTTCTCTTTTTTGTAAGCATTAACAAATCCTATGTCACCCCTCCCCGCAAGCCTCCCACTACACTTGCAGTGTCTCGTAATCATTCTTCTACTCTCCATGTTCATAAGATCAATTGTTCTGATTTTTAGAGCTCATGAATAGGTGAGAACTGCTTTTATAGTTCTTTAAGATGCATTCTTAGGTTGTTTGTGTGAAGTTTTTCTTCTTTTTTGTTCTAGGCACTCATAGGTATAAAATTCCTTCTTAGGAAGGCTTTCACTATATCCCATAAGTTTTGATATATTGTGCTTCTTTATCATTTGTTTTAATAAATTTTTCCATTTTATTATTAATTTATTCATTGATCCAATGATAATCTAGGAATATATTGTATAATTTCAATGTATTTTATATAGTTTCCAAAATACCTCTTGTTATTGATTTCTAGTTTTATTCCCTTGTGGTCAGAGAAGATTCTTGATATTATTTCCACTTTGTTAAATGTTTTAAGACCTGTTTTGTGACCTAACATATGATGTATGCTTGAAAATGATCCATGTGCTGAGGAAAATAATGTGTATTCTGCAGCTAAGTTCATTTTTTCTATAGTACAGATTAAGTCTTATGTTTCTTTGCTGATTTTCTATCAGGAGGACCTGTCCAGTGCTGAAAGTAGAGGGTAAAGTCTCCAGCTACTATTGTACTGGGGCCTATTTTTCTCTGCAGCTCTAACAATATTTTCTTGTTATATCTGGGTGCTCCAGTGTAAGTGGTATATATTTTTTAAATTGTTATGTTCTCTTGCTGAATTGACTTTTTCATCATTATATAGTAATCTTCTTTGTCTCTTACAGTTTTTGTCTTGAAATCTATTATGTCTGATAGAAGTATAGCTACTTCTGCTTTTCCTTGGTTTCCATTGTCATTGACAGTTGAAACAAATTCTATCCCTTTATTTTTCAGTCTATGTGTATCTATATAGGTGAAGTGTGTTTCTCACCAGCAAGATATCATTTAATATTATTTTTTATCCATTCAACCACTGTGTGTCTTTTGATTGGAGAGTTTAGTCCATTTACCTTCAGTGTTATTACTGACATGTTAGGACTTATTCTTGCTATTTTGCTATTTGTTTTCTTTTATTTTGTTGTCTCTTCTTCCTACTTTTCTTTCTTCCTGTCTTCCTGTTATTGAAGCTGATTTTCTCCAATGGTATTTAATAATATACAACAGAGCTCCAATACCTCTGGCAGCAGACTTTTCAATGGAAACCTTACAGATCAGAAGAGAGTGGCATGACATATGTAACTGGCATGACATAATTATTTTCTTGCTTTTCATTTGTTGTGTGCATCCATTGTGAGTTGTTTGGTTTGAGATTAACATAAGGCTTGCAAATACTATCTTATCGCCAATTATTTTAACATAATAATAACGTCACATTGTTTGCATAAACAAATGAGCCAGGTGAAAACTCATACTCAATACTTACATTTTTCCCCCAGTATTAAACTTTTTTTGTTTTTATTTATATATTACTGTACTGTGTCTTGAAAAGCTGTTTTAGTTATTATTTTTGATTGGTTCATCTTTTAGTCTTTCTACTTAGAATTAGTTTATACACCACAGTTACAGTGTTATAATACCCAGTGTTTTTCTGTGTACTTGATATTACCAGTGAGTATTTTGTATCTTCATGTAATTTTTTGATTGCTTGTTAGCATTTCTTTTTTTCTCATGGAAGTACTCCTTTTAGCATTTCCTGTAAGAAAGGTGTGCTGTTGATAAAGTCTTTGAACTTTTGTTTATCTGGGAAGTTCTTTGTTTCTTCTTGATTCTTGAAGTGTATTTTCACTAGTTGTACTATTTTAGGGTAATTTTATCTTTCCTTCAGCATTTAAATATGTCATGCCACTGTCTCCTATCCTGTAAAGTTCCCACTGAAAAATCTGCAGCCAGATGTATTGGAGCTCCATTGTATACTATTTGTTTCTTTTCTCTTGTTACTTTTGAGATTCCTTCTTTACCCTTAATTTTGAAGAGTCTAATTATTCAATACTTTGAGGTATTCTTTCTTGGGTTAAATCTACTTGGTATTCTCTAACCTTCTTGTACTTGAACGTTGATATCTTGCTGTAGGTTTGTGAAGTTCTGTGTTGTTATTTGAAAAAAACTTTTTATTTTTCTCTCTCTCTCTACCTCCTCTTCGTTGTGACAAGGCAGCACTAATTTCAATGCAAAGTCTCACAGTTGCTGTGTTCTCCCTCTTCCAAGTGCACAGATTCCCTTTCCATGCCACGTGGCTATTGCTCGAGGATGAGAGAAGAGTGCTGTCAATACAGCTTTCTTTCCTATCCTCTTCAGTACCTCTTTCATCAGTATTAAGTTTAAACCAGTTATTGTGAGTGCTCTTCTGACTTTTGGTTCTTGTGAAGGTGATGTTTTAGTATAGATAATTGTTAAATTTGATATTACTGTCGAGAAAACTATTGGTGATCTATTTTTATTTTTTTTTTGGCCATCTTGTTTCACCCGCTAGTTTCTAACTTTCTGGAGATACTTACTATCTTTTCAGTCATCCATTCAAGCATATTTTTCTTTGTCTTATTAGCATTGTTATAACAATTGCACGAAAGTCTTTGTTTGCCAATTCCAACATTTAATTCATATCAAGGGCCTACACTATTTTTTTTTTTACATAGGATACATTTTTAAGTTCATTCCTTTCTAACATTAGGGTAATCACTGACACTGCTATGACAAGGAACAGATTACAAAAGAAAAGTATAACAAGCTTCTTAACCTGCATTAGCACAGGAGCTAGACAAAAAAGTATAAAAACTTGAAAAAACAAAGTGGTTGAAGCTTAAATATCTTTTTCCCTAGGGAGAGAGAAGTGACTAGGGAGCTGTAAATGAGTATTGTCACCCCTAAGACAAGACAATAGTTTGTAAATAATTTTCTTTGGAGTTTGAATGAGCCCCAGGGGCAGACATTATCTTGTGAAAAAGTTGATTCATATATGGTTAATTTGCTCAATCTTCTTTTCCTTAATAGAGAAATGACATTTCATGGAGGTGATGGAAGGCAATTGGTGAGTCAAGTCTTAAGGTAGAAAAAGGATATTAGAGTAAAGTTGGTCAGCACCTACTGCTTTTCAAGGGCCTTCAATTTAAAATAATCAGCATACCGAGGTCCTATATTTAGGAAGAAAAATATGCAAAATTCCTTACCTTCCTCTATAATCAAATTCTCTGTAAGACCAAGAACCACCAATATAAAGTGTTTCTTACCTAATGCAAAACACCTTAGAAGGAGGGTCCCAAAAAAATCTCAGCTAGGGATTTTAATACCCTGTTGGTCACTTAGGCATATTATGGTACAATGGCAAGGCAAATATTAGAGACAGTTACAATGAAAGATAAAATCAATTCTGATACATTAATATTTACTTAATTTATCCAGAACTGTGAAATTGAAAATAAAATATCTGGGGGATTTTCCAAGATGGCCAAATAGAAGTAGCTCTGGAACACAATTCCCAGCAAGAAAGATGCAGAAGCCTGGTGATCTCCACAGTTCCAAACGAGGTACCAGGTTCATTTTGTGAGTCTGGTTGGACAGTGGGTATAAAACAAAGAGGGCAAGTTGAGGTAGGGTGGGGCACTACCACATCTGGAAGGTGCATGCAACTGACGAGAGGACTGGTGGCTCTCCCGCTCTGGGACGTCAGTTCAGATATTGCACTCCACCCAAGCCCTCCACACCCACAGAATAGGAGATTTTTGCTGGTCTGAAAATCCCACACAAACTGCCTGAACAGGGCTGAGCAGCAACTCCAGCTGTGCTGGCGTGGTCAGCACAGATCTAGGTGGGAGCACTGGCTGATGCTGAGAAAACTTGTAGGACAGAGCTACCTGCCCCCCGGAAAGAAAGGGAACTGAAAGCAGGGAATCAGGCAATACGGCTGAGAGGATCCCTTCCTCACAAAGCCCAGCAGCCTGAAGCCCTCTCACTTTAGAGTATTGTGGCCAGCACATCAGTTACAGCGTGATCAGGAATGATTGAACTCTGCAGGAAGAAGGGCAGTGCCATTGCAGAGGCAGGCCTAATCTTCCTGAGTAAACAAAAGATGCAGGAAATCTACATAGAGCTTCACTGAATCCATGGCAGCCCAGCAGTGCCTCTGCAGGTAGACAAACGAAAGACCACCTCCCCAAGCAGCTACCTGAAATCAAAGCTAGATAAATCCAAGAAGGTGGGAAGAAACCAGGACAACAAGGGTGAAACCATCAAAGACCAGAATGCCTTGCCCTCACCAAGGGAACACAATTCCTCACCAGCCAGGGAGCAAAACAGAATGGAGAACAAATTTGACAAATGGACAGAAGCAGGCTTCAGAAGGTGGGTAATAACGAACTTCTCTGAGCTAAAGTAACATGTTCTAAACCAATGCAAAGAAACTAAAAACCTTGAAAAAAGATTAGACAAAATGCTAAATAGAATAACAAGCTTAGAGAAGAAAATAAATGACTTGATGGAGTGGAAGAACACAGCACAAGAACCTCATGAAGCATACACAAGTTTCAATAGCTGAATCAATCAAGCAAAAGAAAGAATATTAGAGATTGAAGATCAACTCAATAAAATAAAACCAGAAGGCAAGATCAGAGAAAAAAGAGTGAAAAGAAATGAAAAAAGCCTCCAAGAAATATGGGATTATGTGAAAAGACCTAATCTATGCTTGATTGATGTACTGGAATACGATGGGGAGAATGTGTCCAAGCTGGAAAACACTCTTCAGGATATTATCCAGGAGAACTTCCCCACCCTAACAAGGCAGGCCAACATTCAAGTCCAGGAAATACAGAGAATACCACAAATAGATTCCTCAAGAAGAACAACCCCAAGGCATATAATCATCAAATTGACCAGGGTTTGAAATGAAGGAAAAAATAGTAAAGGCAGCCAGAGAGAAAGTTCAGGTTACCCACAAAGGGAAGCCCATCAGACTCACAGTGGATCACTTGGGATAAACTCTACAAGCCAAAAGAGATTGGGGGGACAATATTCAACACACTTAAAGCAATGAACTTTCAACTCAGAATTTCATATCCAACCAAACTAAGCTTCATAAGTGAGGGATAAGTAAAATCCTTTATGGACAAGCAATTGCTGAGAGATTTTGTCACCACCAGACCTGCCTTGTAAGAGCTCCTGAAGGAAGCACTAAACGTGGAAAGGAACAACCAGTACCAGAAACTGTTAAAAAGAAAACAAAACCAAATGGTAAAGACCAACAATGCAATGAAGAAACTACCAACCAAAGGGCAAAGCATCCAACTAGTAACAAAATGGCAGGGTCAAGTTCACAGAGAACAATATTAATGTTAAATGCAATTGGACTAAATGCCCCAATCAAAAGACACAGACTGGCAAACTGGATAAAATGTCAAGAACCATTGGTATAGTGTATTCAGGAGACCCAACTCATGTGCAAAGAAACACATAGACACAAAATAAAGCGATGGAAGAAGATGTAACAAGCAAATGGAAAGCCAAAAAAAGCAGAGGTTGCAATCCTAGTTGCTGGTAAAATCAACTTTAAACCAACAAAGATTAAAAGAGACAAAGAAGGCCATTACATCATGATAAAAGGATCCATGCAACAAGAAGAGTTAAGGATCCTAAATAAATATGTACCCAGTACAGGAGCACCCAGGAACATAAAGCAAGTTCTTAATGACCTACAAATAGACTTAGACTCCCACGCAGTAATATTGTGAGATTTTAACACTCCACTGTCAATATTAGACAGATCAACGAAACAGTAAATCAATAAGGATATCCAGGACTTGAACTCAGATCTGAACCAAGCAAACCTAATAGACATCTACAGAACTCTCTACCCCAAATCCACAGAATATACATTCTACTCAGCAACACATCACATTTACTCTAAAATCTACCACATAATTGGAAGTAAATCATTCCTCATCAAAGGCAAAAGAATGGAAATAATAACAAACAGTCTGTCATACCACAGAGAAATCAAATTAGATCTCAGGATTAAGAAACTAACTCAAAACCTCACAACTTCATAAAAACTGAACAACTGGCTCCTGAATGATGACTGGATAAACAATGAAATGGAGGCAGAAATAAAGATGTTCTTAGAATCCAATGAGAACAAAGACACAACGTACCAGAATCTATGGGACACATTTAAAGTATTGTTTAGAGGAAATTTATAGCAATAAATGCCCAGATGAGAAACAAGGAAAGATCTAAAATCGATACACTAGCATCAAAATTTAAAGAGTTAGTGGAGCAAGACAAAAAACCTCAAAAGCTAGCAGAACAAAAGAAATAACCAAGATAAGAGCAGAACTGAAGGAGACAGAGACACAAAAACCCTCCAAAAAAATCAGTAAATCGAGGAGCTTGTTTTTTGAAAGTATCAACAAAATAAAGAGAAATCTAGCCAGATTAATAAAGAAGAAAAGAGAGAAGAATCAAATAGATCAATAAAAAATGATAAAGGGGATATCACCACTGATTCCAAAGAAATACAAACTACCATCAGAGATTACTACAAACACCTCTATGCACACAAACCAGTAAATCTGGAAGAAATGGATAAATTTCTGGACACTTGCATACTCCCAAAACTAAACCAGGAACAAGTTGAAACCCTGAATAGCCAAATAATAAGGGCTGAAGTTAAGGCAGCTATATTGAGCCTAACAACAAAAAAATCCAGGTCCAGATGGGTTTGCATTCAAGTTCTACCAGATGTACAAAGATGAGGTGGTACCATTCCTTCTGAAACTATTCCAAACAATACAAAAAGAGGGAATCCTCTCTAACTCATTCTGAGACCAACATCATCCTCATGCCAAAAACCTGGTAGAGACTCAACAAAAAAGGAAAACTTCAGGCCAATATCCACGATGAACTTCCATAGATGCAAAAATAAAATACTGACAAAATGAATGCAACAGTACATCAAAAATCTTATTCATCACAATCATGTAGACTTCATCATGGGATGCAAGACTGGTTAAACATATGCAAGTCTATAAACGTAACCCATCATGTAAACAGAACCAAAGACGAAACCACGTGACTATCTCAATAGATGCAGAGAAGGCCTTCAACAAAATTCAACAGCCCTTTATGCTAAAAGCTTTCAATTAGCTAGGGAACCATGGAACATATCACATAATAATAGAAGCTATTTACAACAAACCCACAGCCAGTATTATACTGAATGGACAAAAACTGGAAGCATTCTCTTTGAAAAATGGCACAATACAAGGATGCCCTCCCTCTCTATTCCTATTCAATATAGTATTGGAATTTCTAGCAGAGCAATCAGGGAAGAAAAAGAAATAAAGGGTATTCAGTTAGGAAAGGAGGAAGGCAAATTGTCTCTATTTGCAGATGACATGATTGTATATTTAGAAGACCCCATCGTCTCAGCCCAAAATCTCCTAAAACTGATAAGAAACTTCGGCAAAGTCTCAGGATACAAAACCAACATGCAGAAATCACAAGCATTCCTATATAGCAATAACAGACAACGAGTTAAATCAAGAGTGAACTCCCATTCACAACTGCTGCAAAGAGAATAAAATACCCAGAAATACAACTAACAAAGGATGTAATGGACTCCTTCGAGGAGAACTACATACCACTGCTCAAGGAAATAAGAGAGGACACAAACAGATGGAAAAACATTCTGAGCTCATCGTTAGGAAAAATCAGTATCATGAAAATGGCCATACTGCCAAAATTAATTTAGAAATTCAACACTATCCCCATCAAGCTACCAATGACCTTCTTCACAGAACTGGAAAAAACCACTTTACTTCATATGGAACCAAAAGAAAGCCTGCATAGTCAAGAGAATCCTAGGTAAAAAGTACAAAGCTGGAGGCATCAAGTTGCCTTATTTCAAACTATACTAAAAGGCTACAGCAATCAAAACAGCATGATAATGGTACCAAAAAAGAGACATAGACCAGTGGAACAGAACTGAGGCCTTGAAAGCAAGACCACACATCTACAACCATCTCATTTTTGACAAACCCAAAAAAAGCAAGCAATGAGGAAAGGATTCCCTATTTAATAAATGGTGTTGGGAAAACAGGCTAGCTAGGTGCACAATGTGGAAACCAGACCCCTTCCTGACATCTTACACTAAAATTAACTCCAGATGGATTAAAGATTTAAACATAAGACCTAACACCCTAAAAACCCTAAAAGTGAACCTAGGTAAACCCATTCAGGACACAGGCATAGGCAAGGACTTCATGACTAAAATACCTCAAGCAATGGCAACAAAAGCCAAAATAGACAAATGGGATCTAATTAAACTTCAGAGCTTCCATACAGAAAAAAAAAAAAAAAAAAAAAAAAAAAAAAAACAATCATTAGAGCAAACCAGCAAACAACAGAATGGTAAAAAAATTTTGCAATCCATCCATCTGACAAAGGTATAATATACAGAATCTACAGAGAACTAAAACAGATTAACAAGATAAAACAAACCCATTCAAAAGTGGGTGAGGAACATGAACAGACACTTTTCAAAAGAAGACATATATGCGGCCAAGAAACATATGAAAAAAACGCTCATTACTGGTCATTAGAGAAATGCAAATCAAAACCACATTGAGATATCATCTCACCAGTTAGAATGGTGATCATTAAAAAATCTGGAGACAATGTATGTTGGAGAAGATGTGGAGAAATAGGAACACTTTTACACTGTTGGTGGGAGTGTAAATTCGTTCAACTGTTGTGGAAGACAGTGTGGCAATTGCTTAAGGATCTAGAAATAGAAATTCCATTTGACCCAGCAACCCCATTACTGGGTATATACCCAAAGGATTATAAATCATTCTTTTATAAAGACAATTGCACACATATGTTCATTGCAGCACTGTTTACAATAGCAAATACCTGGAACCAACCCAAATGCCCATCGATGATAGACTGGCTAAAGAAAATGTGGCACATATACACCATGGAATACTATGCAGCCATAAAAAACGACGAGTTCATGTCCTTTGTAGGGACATGGATGAATCTGGAAACCATCATTCTCAGCAAACTGACACAAGTACAGAAAATCAAACACTGCATGTTCTCATTCATAGGTGGGTGATGAAAAATGAGAATATGTGGACACAGGGAGGGGAGCATCACACACTGGGGTCAGTAGTGGGGGACTTGGGGGAGAGACAGTGAGGGGTGGGAGGGTGGGGAGGGTTAATGTGGGGAGAAATGCCAGATATAGATGATGGGCAGATGGAGGCAGCAAACCACCTGCCATGTAGGTACCTATGCAACAATCCTGCATGATCTGCACATGTACCCTAGAACATAAAGTATGAAAAAAAAGAAAAGAAAAGAACCAGAATATAAAATTACTATGTTTTACAGTGTCTGTATACATTATCCAAATAAAGGGTCTTTTGCAAGTATACCTTATATATTAATTTGTGAATATTTTTTCAATATTTGTTATAATACATCGTGATGCATAGGGGAATTGAAAACTACTCTTCTAAAATACAGGTTACTATATCTTAAGAAAAAATGATTTTGTAGAAAGTCGGTGTGTTATTATTGAGAGATTTAGTATTGCAAGTACAGCATAGCAGAGACCCTTACATGTAATCATTCATTGCCATCTTCCATTGATAAAAACAAGCAATTCAATGACCATTAATGTAGCTAAATAGTGAGAAAGAAGAATAAAGTAATGTTGCCTACATTTGAACTCATATCAAATGATTTTACTATAAAATTGTTTGTTGACATTTTTTATCAAGTGAGTATAGTTCTATGACAAATAATTGCCAAGAGAATTGTCTTTTTAAAATTATACATTCATAACTGTCTCAATAAATGTACCATTATCATTAATATAGACTATACCAATATTATATATTAAAAGGAATAGCAATGAAATATTATAAAGACTGAAGTCATTCAGAAGGATAAGAATAATCCCCTTCCTACAGTGACCTAGTGAGATAATGCCAATATATTTGCACAAAGGGATATTATTTAACCCACAATATTAATATATCTGTAAAGTAGAGAGGTACCACAGAATAACCATTGTTATATTTAATGATTGAGACTCAATTCGAAGTCCTTGGGTCCTGCAGAATTGTCTTGTACATCCCCAGGAGTCTTTTAAAGATGAGAGAACTCCAAGTTACAATTGTCCATCTAAATAGTAACTTCAGGGTGCCCATAGTCTGCCTTCATAAGCAATGAGATAAGTTTATTTCAACCTTTCAAAGTAGGCCTTGAAAACTAGGAATTTTTCTCCAAGAAATATCATTTTTTAAGTAGACCAAAGACGTAAAAGGGCGAATTTTCCTCTTATATAACAAGTATTATTATTCTTAGACCTATCACTATAGAGAAAAAAGTGGAAAAATTAAAATTGGGGTTAAAAAAGTATTTTACTAATATTTTCATGCTAAAAGTAAGGCTTTCCTAGTCTCAGATCCTTAACAAAAAGGAAAATTAACTGAAATTTATTAAGTATAAAAATTAGAAAATTTTAGGCAATTGGGCAATTGTGTGATGTCCTGAAACAACTTATACAAATGACACTGCACATAAGAATCACAAAAGTGAAAGTCTTGAAAATTATTTGCTATAACCACTTCATATCCCTTTTCTCCTCTTCAACATTATAGTACAAATTTATAAAACATTTAGATGTTAAAAATCTTTGGCAATTCAGACAAGCCGAGAAAACAGAATTTTAGTAATATATTAGTTCACTTTTATGCTGCTTATAAAGATATATTCAAAACTGAATAATTTATAAAGAAAAGTCGTTTGACTCACAGTTCAAAATGGCTGAGAGGCCTGACAATCATAGCAGAAGGCAGGAGGAGCAAAGCCACATCTCACATGTCAGTAAGCAAAGAGAGAAGGATAACCAAGTGAAAAAAGAAACCCCTTTTAAAACCATCAGATCGCATAAGATTCATTCAGTACCATGAGAACAGTATGGGGAAAACTGCTCCATGCTTCAAGTATCTTGCACCAGGTCCCTCCCACAACATTTGGGAATTTTGGGAGCTACAATCAAGGTGAGATTTGGGTGGGGACCTGGCCAACCCATATCAGTAATTATATGAACTTTAAGAAAAATTAAAAATGAATGAATTTTACAAGCTACAAATCTATTTTGTATTTTTAGTAATGTTCAAAAATTATTGTGAATAAATAGGAATTACTGTAACTGAAGGAGCAAATTTTTCATCTAATAGTCTCTACTGTATCTTACCTTGTTTTCACTTTATGATAATTTTTAAAAACTGAACATGATTCTCTCTGTTCAGAGTATGTTGTAATATTAACACTCTCTCTGGAATTTATTTAGGTCCCTTCATGTAGCTTAGTTTTTAAAACCATTATTTTTATTAAAAGTATAGGACACCTAGTTGTTTATATCTTTAAAAATAATATACCTTATAAGTGAAATTAGAACCCACAAAGATATTTTGCCTAACTATATTAATTTTTCTTTAAGGAATGAGTCTAAGATTGACAAATGCTGTGGATGATGTTTTTTGTTAGAAAACAATGCATTCTTGATGTTTTATTTTCCTTAAGAGTCAATGACATAAATTTTCAAAAACTCCTCAATAGTCAAGCAAGATCTTCTATGATCATGATAAATTTACAAATCTGCAATGTGGAACAGGCAGAAAGCTACTTGGTAATTTATACATTTAGTGAAGCAAAATTTTACTAATCTAACTTGGTAAGTATCTAAAATAAATGTTTCCAGATATTGTGTTTGTCCATTTTTAGTATCGAAATGTACTTTGTTGAAACAATTCAGACCACTTCATTTACCATACAGTCTACTTTCTTGACTGAGTGTGCTTAATATTTAACTTGTTCTTGGTTCATCAGAGATACCATTACACACACTAGTTTGTTTCTCTTTAGTTATGATAATAGTGATATCAAAGGATTTCAAAAAAATTCCATACTCTAAATAGCCCTAATTGGGGTGAATACAAACACATTTACTGATTATTTAAATCCAAGACAGTAAAATAAGTTCAGAGGGAATTAAAAAATAAAAAAGGCATACTGCTCTTAATAAACTTACATAGTGTTTTAAAGTATGTATGATTTCAACAAAGACAGGAAACAGTGCACATTAAAAAAATTCAAAAATTTATAAAGAAATAACTACAATGGAGAATGTGAAAAGAGTTTAAGATGACAGGCAGAAAGGAAGGAAAACACAAAAACATAGTTTGAGGGCATCAAAACAATACAATTGCATGGGTTGCCATGTAAAAAAGATGTGAAGGACCTTGTCAAGATGTTTGGGTAGAGGCACCTGGCACTTTCCTCCTCCACCAAGCATGACCAAAATGCAGTAGATAAGCAAATGTTAAATAGAGCATCTAAGGTTAAACACTGA
Source organism: Callithrix jacchus (assembly GCF_049354715.1). Lineage (NCBI taxonomy): Eukaryota > Metazoa > Chordata > Mammalia > Primates > Cebidae > Callithrix > Callithrix jacchus. The sequence continues at coordinate 101,023,333 of NC_133504.1, read as the reverse complement.
AATTCAGTAGGGAAATGACAGGCACAGAGAGGAAGGAAGTGAATAAGGTGCTGGTCCAGCCAGGATTGTCTGTGAGCCAGGAGGAACTCCCTAACACAGGGAAAATGTAAGAGATCCCCAGTAGTCTAACATGGGCACCTGCAATCCCACCCACAGGAGATACTTTTGGCATTTACAGGCTCTAATCATAGTATACAAAGCTGCCTGGAGTTCATGTTACTAAAATGATCCAGAGAGGATCACAATGGGTCCCACTAACCTGTAGCATGGCATCATTTTGAGATCCCAGCCCCCAATAACCTACATACTGTTCTGGAGCACAACAGCCCTAGCATTTCTACAACCTTAGAGACCTGCTGATATCCTCCATGTCCACCCCCAGGGCAGCAGCATCATGACATGAGCTGGACACGGTGTGACTGGGCCCCAGAACTCTAGCTCATGCAATGTTCTACACCAGGGGAAAGGAGATACATCACACCAAACAGACTTCCCCAAGGGGAAAGGGAGCTGAAAACACACATTCCCAAGGGCCTCAAAGTCATCTGCCCAAGGCCACTTCCACTGACAGTAGCCTTGCCACCACCACCAACAGTAGCCTTGCCACCACCAGACCCACATAAACTGCCTGGGAGTGTGAGGACTGGAATGGTCGATGTCTCAGTCTCCAACAAAGCCTTGCTGCAACCTCCACTGACATCTGCAGCCTAGGCCACTGCAGAACACACAGTTATCACTGACTTTGATTATAGCTGAAGAAATCATGTGAGGATTACACTATGATGCTCTTCTAGAATCAGAGCTGAAGCATCCTGCTTAGCCAATGCTATAAATACACCTTAAAAACTAAAAAAAAATCTACAAAAGCCAATCCATAAACTTGAAAAATTGACTGTTACTCCATATTTTCAGATATAAACATAAGGACCCAAAAAACATGAAAGAGCAAGGAAACCTGACACCTCTAAAGAAACATAATAATTCTTAATTAACAAATCTCAAAGAAAAAGAAATTTGTAAACTGAGAAGAATGCATAAATAATAATTTTAAGGATACTCAGCAATATATAAGTAATACAAATAAATATAAAGAAATGAAAAGCTTCATTGATAGACTAAATCATGTAGATGAACATAATTTCTTCAAGACAAGAATTTTGAAATAACTCAGTCAGGAAAAATTAAGGAAAGAATTTTAAAAACTTTTAAAAATTATATCATCCCCCATGATATGTGGGGCACCAGAGAGTGAACAAATATTTGAATATTTGGAATTCCAGAAGAAAATTAATGGGAAAAGGGAAAAAAAAACTAATGAAAAAGTAGCTAAAAACTTCCCCAGCATTTTGAAAGATATAAACACACAGATACAGGAAGCTAGAATATCCCTAAATATGTTAATAATTTAAAATAAAAGGTTTTCTTCAAGGCACATACTTTATGGTCAAAGTGTTAAAAGTCGAAGACAAAGATGAAATTCTAAAACCAGCAAAAGAAAAGCATTAAGTCATATATAAAGGGATCTCCATCAGATGAACAGCAGACTTCTCAGCAAAAACCTTATGAACCAGAAGAAAATGAGATGATATATTTGAAGTGATGAAACAAACAAACAAAAAAATAGAATACAATACCCAGCAAGAATACCCTTCAGAAATTAAAGAGAAATAAAATCTTACCCAGACAAGTAAACTGAAGGAATTAATCACCATTAGACCAGCCCTGGAGTGTATTTTTTTTTTTTACAAAAGTATATAACTTACTAGTAGATCAGATTCACAAATGAAAAAGAAGAAAACAAATACAAGCACTACCAAGAGCTTCACCAAATTATAAAAGTAAATAATATAATAAATATACGAAACAATCAGAAAACAGTTAACAAAATGACAGGAGTATCTTCTCATCTAACACTAACAACCCTTAATGTAAATAATTTAAATTTCCAAATAAAAATATATGAAATGTCTGAGTGGACAGAAGATAAAAAAAAAGACCCAACTATATGTGCCTAATAGAAACTGCCTATAAAGATGCATAAAGACTGAAAGTGAAGGGATGGAAAAAATATTAGAAGTAAACAAAACAAAAACATGTCAGAGTAGCTATACTTAGTTAAGATAGATTTTAAGGCAGTAAACATAAAAAGAGGCAAAGAAGGTCATTACATAATGATATAAAATTTATATAGCAAAAAATATGACAATTTTAAATATATATGAATGCAACTATGTGAAGAAAAGGTATCAAAGCTAAAGAGAAATAGATCCCAATATAATAGTTGTAGACCTCAGTACTCAACTTTTAGCTGTGGACAGATAATCACTAGACAGAAAATCAACAAAGAAACATTAGACTTTATCTTCACTATAGACCAAAGAACCTAACAGATATTTACAGAACATTTCATCAAACAGCTGCAGAGAACACATTCTTTTCATCAGCACTTGAAATATTGTCTCAGATAAACCATGTGTTAGGCCACAAAAAAAAGTATCAATACATTTTTTAAATTCAAAATCATATCAATTATTTTCTCAGATGAGAGTGGAACCAAAACTAGTTATCAATAATAAGAGGAACGTTGGAAATGATACAAATGCATGAAAATTAAACAACATGCCCCAGAATGACCAGTGGGTCTCTAAAGAAATTAAGAAAAAAATTAAAACATTATTGAAACAAACATAAATCACAACAAACTGAAACCTATAGGACACAGCAAAATCAGTGCTAAGAGGAAAGTGTATTGCATATACACCCACATCAAAAAAAAATTAGACAAACCTGAGTGTGGCGACTTATGTCTTGGAGGCCAAGGTAGGAGGATTTCTTGAGGCCAGGAGTTTGAGACCACCCAAGACAGTACAGTGAGACTTAATCTTTACAATAAACAAAATAAAACAAAAAGAATAAAATGAACAAAAAAATTAGGCATGGTGCTGTGTGCCTGTATTTCTAGCTACTCTGGAGACTGAGGTGGGAGAACTGCTTGAACCCAGGAGTTTGAGATTATAATGATGATGAGCTATGATTGCTCCACTGAACTACAGCCTGAGCAATAGTGCAAGACACTGTCAGAAAAAAAGAAACATTTAAAATTACAGCCTAATTATTCACATTGAGGTAGTAGAAAAGCAAGAACATTCCGAACCCAAGATTAGTAGAAATAAAGAAATAATAAAGATTAGGGCAGGACTAAACCAAATGGAGAATTCAATACAAATATGAAAAGATCAAGAAAACAAAAAGCTGGGTTTTTAAATGATTTAAAACATTGATAAACTTCTAGATAGACTAGCCAAAAAACAAAGAGAAAGAGAGAAGAACAAAATAAATAAAATTAAGCATGAAAAAGAGACAAAAGACACTACAGAAATACAAAGGAATATTAGAAACTTGTGAAAAACTGTATGCAAAGAAATTGAAAAACCTAGAAGAAGAATACATATACAGTTCTGGATACATTCAATTTATCAAGATTGGACTAGGAAGAAATAGAAAAGTGAAACTCATGACACATCAAAAATATAATACACCAAGATCAAGTGGGATTTATCCCAGAGATGCATAAATGTTTTAGCATATGTAAATTAATAAATATGATACAGCAAATTAGCAGAATGAAGGACAAAAAACTATATGATCATTTCAATAGATACAAAAAAATTATTTGATAAAATTTAACAGTTATAATAAAACCTCTCAACAATTTAGGCATAGAAGGGACATAGCTCAATGAAATAAAGCACATATATGACAAACCCACAAGTAACATAGTATTGAATGGGGAAAAGCTGAAATCTTTTTCTCTAATAACTGGATTAAGACAAGGATTCATATTTTCACTACCCTATTTAACACATTTCTGGAAGTTCTAGCTGGAACAATTATACAAGAGAAAAATATAAAAGCCATACAAATTGGGAAGGGGAACATAATCATAGCATCTTTGAAGATGACATGATTTTTTAAATTATATTTCAAGTTCTGGGATACATGTACAGAACATGCAGGTTTGTTACACAGGCACACGTGCCATGGTGGTTTATTGCACCTACCAACCTGTCATCTAGATTTTAAGCCCTGAATGCATTAAGTATTTATCCTAATGCTCTCCCTGACCTTGTCCCCTATCCCCTGAGAGGCCCCAGTGTGTGATGTTCTCCTCCTTGTGTCCACATGTTCTCATTGTTCAATTCCCACTTATGAGTGAGAACATGCAGTGTTTGGTTTTCTGTTCCTGTGTTCATTTGCTGAGAATTATGGTTTCCAGCTTCATCTGTATTCCTGAAAAGGACACTAACTCATTCTTTTTTATGACTGCATGGTATTCCATGGTATATATGTGCCACATTTTCTGTATCTAGTTTATTATTGATGGGCATTTGTATTGATTCCAAGTCTTTGCTATTGTAAATAGTACTGCAGTAAACACCCATGTGCACATGTCTTTAGAGTAGAATGATTTATCATCCTCTGGGCATTTACCCGGTAATGAGATTGCTAGGTCAAATGGTATTTCTCATTTTAGATCATTGAGGAATTGCCACATTTTCTTCCACAATGGTTGAACTCCCACCAAATGGTTGCACTCCCACCAAAAGTGCAAAAGCGTTCCTATTTCTCCACATTCTCTTCAGGATCTGTTGTTTTCCAACTATTTAAGGATCTCCATTCTAAATGGTGTGAGATGGTATCTCATTTTAGTTTTGATTTGCATCTATTTCTGACTAGTGATGATAAGATTTTTTAAATATGATTGTTGATGATACAAATGTCTTTTTTTGAGAAGTGTCTGTTCATATACTTCACCCACTTTTTGATGGGATTGTTTCTTATTTTCTTGTAAATTTGTTTAAGTTCTTTGTAGATTCTTGATATTAGCCCATTGTCAGATAGATAGATTGCAAAGATTTTCTCCCATTCTGTAGGTTGCCCAATCACTCTGATGATAGTTTATTTTGCTGTGCAGAAGCTCTTTAGTTTAATTAGATCCCATTTTTCAATTTTGGCTTTTGTTGCCATTGTTTTTGGTGTTTTAGTCCTAAAGTCTTTGCCATTGCCTATGTCCTGAATGGTATTGCCGAGGTTTTCACGGTTTTAGGCTTTACATTTAAGTATTTAATCCATCTCGAGTTAATTTTTATAAGGCATAAGGATGGGTTACAGTATCTGCTTTCTACATTTAGCTAGCCAGTTATACTTACACCATTTATTAAATAGGGAATCCTTTCCCCATTAAATTCCAAACCAGTATCACTGATGCAAAAATCCTCAAAATACTGGCAATCCGAATCCAGCAGCACATCAAAAAGCTTATCCAACACTATCAAGTCGACTTCATCTCTGGGATGTAAGTGTGGTTCAACATATGCAAATCAGTCAACATAATCCATCACATAAACAGAATAAATGACAAAAACCACAATTATCTCAATAGATGCAGAAAACACCTTTGATAAAATTCAACACTGCTTCATGCTAAAAACACTAAATAAACTAGGTCTTGATAGAAACAATCAACAGAGTGAAGTGACAGCCTGTATGATAGGAGAAAATATTTGCCAATTATTTATTCAACAAGGAACAAAAATGCAGAATATACAAATAACACAAACACCTCAACAAGGAAAGGTAAATTATTCTATTAAAAAGTTGGCAAAAAAACTGAATAGACATTTTTCAAAAGGAAATATACAGGCTCGGCATAATGTCCCATGCCTATAATCTCAGCACTTTGGGAGGCTGAGGCAGGAGGATCTCTCCAACCCAGGAGTTCAAAACTAGGCTGGGCAACAAGTGAAACCTTGTCTCCACAAAATTAAAAAATAAATTAGCCAGGTGTGGTGGTGTGCACTGTGGTCCCAGCTACTCAGGAGGCTGAGGTAGGAAGATCACTTGATCTTTGGAGATCAAGGCTGCAGTGAATTATGATCATGCCACTGTACTTCAGCCTGGGCCAAATGGCAAGACTCCATCTCAAAAAAAAGCTATAAAATGGCCAATAAATATATGAAAAAAAAGTGCAACATCATCAATCATCAGGAAAATGCAGATCAAAATCACATGAGATACCATCTCATCCCAGATAGAATGGCTAATACTAAAAAGACAGAGAATAACAAATGTTAGCTGTCATGTGGAAAAAGAAAACTCTTATACACAGTTGTTGGGAATGTGAATTAGTACAGCATTCATGGAATACAGCATGGAGTTTTCTCAAAAAACCAAAAAAAGTAAAAGCTAAGAAAATGTGGTGTATATACACAATGGAATACTATTCAGCCATAAAAAAAGAATGGAATCCTTTGTGGAAACAAAGATGAGCTTAAAGTCATTATGTTAAGTACAGTAAGTGAGGCACAGAAATATAACTGCTGCTTCTCACTCGTGAAAGCTAAAATAATAATCTGAGTTCATGGAAATAGCGGTTATTAAAGGTGGGGAATCAGAGAAGACAGGATTATGAAACAAAGTTCTTTATGGATACAAAGTTTCTGCTAGATAGAAGGAATGAATTTTGGTGTTCTGAAGCAATGAAGGGTGAATATAGTTAACTATAATTTATTGTGTATTTTCAAAAAACTGGATGAGAGGATTTAGAACATTTGTGACACAAAGAATTGATAAATGTTTGAGGTGATGTATATGCTAGTTACCCAGACTTGATCATTTTACATTGTATAACTGTATACAAAATTTCTCACTGTATCCCATATTTATATACAATTATTATGTGTCAACTACAATAAAAGGGAAGAAAGAATGTGGAGAGAGGTAGATCAGAAGAAAAAGAAAAACCCATAGAATCTGCTTATATTTAGGCATCAGGACATGAAGCGTACATGTAAATAGAAGAAGCTGTAATGAACTGATAAACAGAACTTTATCAATGTAAGGCCCTGGAAACCAAGGAAGACTATTTCAAAGAGGAGCTAAAAGCCAATAATGTTAAATGGTACAGAGACTTCAAGGTAAATGGAATCTGGAAAGGGCACTTTAGTGATTAGAAAGAGTTTAGTAATCTTCAACTTTTACTGAGGTGATTAAAGTGGCATGAAAAACACCAAGTAACTTTATTAATTAGGAATGAGGAAGTGGAGATGCAAGAGACATTGATAAATTTTATGTCTGAATTTAATACTGCCAATCACTTTGGCAGGCTATAATTTAAGAAAAGAACAGTAACATTAAGGTACTAGTAAGTTTACTGTTATAATTAGATGGCAAATTGATGAAAATGAGAGAAAGAAAGGCTTGAAGACCTTGAGTTTTTGCATTTTAAATAAAGGGATCGTTGATAAATACTAATACTTTTTTTTGCTAGTGAGTGACAATCCTATCACTATGGCATTTTAAAACAATAGGCCCTTTTGCAAAAATCTTCGTTTAAAATGTCAAGGGCCTTTTCAACTCTTTTGAAAATTTTTGGAAGTTCTAAGATTTAGGAATATATGTTAGTCTTAACAGGGTAATAATATTTTCTTTTTGGTATTCTTGCTGTTTATAGATATATGTATAGATTTAAAACATTTTTTGAAGAGTACATTTAAATAGGTTTGTAATTATGAGAGGAGAGTTTGAAGATCTCAGTGTAAATAAATAAGTACATGAAATGTCCGAAAGGACAAGAAAGCATAGAATAAAAGAAGGTTTCGTTTTGGAAATTTACCAGAAAGTGGCACAGCATTCTTCCACCCAGAAAAAATAAAACTTCTTCCCAACACTCACCCAGATTATTTTTTTCATGTTGCTTCTTATCTCTTTGCCACCTCTTATAACCACTTTTGAAATAATTTGTTACTCTAAGTGAGACAGCCAAGTGGGAGATTGTCCCTGGGAAAACTCTAATGTGCCTGTGCACTGGGAAGAGTTCACATTGGGGTGGAGCTTCAGTTCAAGTCTTTTGCATTGCATATGGGAGGAGCCTGGCCCTTACTCTTCCTGTGTGGAACCTGGAATTCAAGCTGCAGGAGGAAAGTGCTATACCAGAGTCTGGCGTTGCGGAGGATTCTCATTTCCCCCTTACTCCCTTTTTCCTCCTTTTCACCCAATAAAACCTGCTTTACTCACCCTTCAAACTGTCGGCAAGCCTGAATTTTTGTGGCCCTGAGACAGGCAAGGACCCTGTTTTTAGCTGAACTAAGAAAGAGCCTTACAACAAAGTCATGGTCCATATCACACCACTTTTCCTACTACTCAGCACAAATATCCTTATCCCTTATTTCTTATAGAACTATACGGCAAAACAACAATTACTTTTCCACTAACCCAAATAAGTTTTCCTGCCTATCTTTTGTGCTATTGCTGCATAATGAAACACTCCCAAAATACAGACAGTGGCAGGCAGCAATATTCAATTATTTTCATACACACATGTCCATAGGTCAGCTATAGCTATTCTAAAGACTCATTAGAAAGGCTGCTTATGTATGGATCAACTGGGGCTGCTCTGTCCTGTATGTCGCATTCAAGAATCTAAGCTGGAGATGCAGAAGTTACCTGAGCCATGGTTTTCTCATCATAAAGATCAGAATCTATAAGGAGAGCCTGCAGAAATGTGATAGCTCTTAATGTACACACTTGGATTTTGCATTCTATTATTTCCATTGCCAGTTCAATTGACCAAAGTAGGTCTGAGGGCCAAATCCATAATCAATGAGCTTAAAAGTATACTTCACTCATAGTGGGAGGTAGAGAGTGAATATTGCTGAACAATCATCTAACAATCAAAATCTACTCTTTTTTTCACAGATTCTTCATATATCTTCCTGCATACAAAATGCTGGTAGTCCTATTCCAAGTCCATAATGATTCATCTGTTATAGCAGCATCAGAGTTTAAGACAAAAATATTATCTGCATGTTATACAGATGCAGATACTCTTGAATGTAGGTTTATGAACTATAAAAAGACAAATAATCTTCTCTCCATATTCCCCATGTACAATAGAGAAAACAGTAAACATTTTCATTTCACAAGAAGGATAGGAGGCAGAAGAAATTAATAGTCTGCAAGAATTCTGATTTGCTGCTGGTCAAATGTTGCCAGGGGCTTTTACCCTAAGGGTAGAAGATGTTTCTCAATTAGAATACAGATTTGCTCTCTGGAATTGACTGGCTGTTTCATCAATCTTTATCACTCTTGCTACTAGGAGGACCTCTGGGAGGTCCTTCTTTATCTATAATCCTTCTTACCTGCTTTTGTAGCAATATTTCCCAGTGACTAAGTAGCTTCCTCAGACTGTTTTCTAACTGTAGAAAGTTGGTGGCTCTGATGTGTTTTAACATTTAAGTACACTGTCTAGTTTGTGTCAGGACAACAATGATATTGCTAATACAACTTTCTTTAAAACTGTGGATTTTCTGTGTTTGATGCCGGTGAACTTCAACTGCTAAAAGCCAGAACTGCAAGTTTTCTTTTTTTCTTTATGTTTATATTTTTAGGCTTGCTGTTCTTTCTCTTGAGACATAGTTATGGTTCTTTTTACATTTCAGACATCTCTCGGACCACATCTGTGTTTACCAATAGCTCTTTGATCCAGCTTAAATAATGTACTAGAGACTACCTTAATTAATTCAGATATCTTAACTAATGGTGTTACATTCTTATCTAGTGCTCTGGACTTGTGACTTTTTCCTCAAGTTATGTTGTAACGGTTATGCTTTTATTTTAACCCTGCAATGTATGCTTTTTTCTATATTCCCTCTGATCTTTGATTTCAAACTCTAGATCTTTTTTAGACTCATTTGCCTCCCTATAGAACCTTACCGAATGCAGCTAGTAGTATTTATCTCACGTTTTCAAAACACTTTTTATTTTACTTTTTTTTTTTTTTTTTTTTTTTGGCGACAGGATCTCACTCTGTTGCCCAGGCTTAAGTGTAGTGTCGTGATAATTCCCTGCAGCCTTGACCTCCTAGGCTCAGGTGATCTTTCAGTCTCTGCTCCTGAGTAGCTGGGACTACAGGTGTATGCACCACCATGCCCAGCTGATTTTTTGTATATTTGTAGAAACACGGTTTTGCTGTGTTGCACAGGCTGGTCTCAAACTTGTGTGCTCAGGCCATAAGCCAGCTTTGGTCTCCCAAAATGCTGGCATTACAGGCAGAAGCCCCCATGCATGGCCTGGAAATTATTTTTAAAGTCTCCTTGCCAAAAGTACAAGTTCATCCTGTATTTGTTTTGTCTTCCATATTAGCCACAGGCAAATGTTTTATCAAACATTTTGCTATCACATAACACAGCTCCCTATTTACCCAGCCTTCATTAGGAGTTTAAGAGTTTTCTTGTAACCCAATAGCCCATCTCAATGCCGGTGTGACTCACTCTAAGTGTTTGTTAATGCAGCACTCCCATTCTAGCTACAAATTGATAAATTAATCAGTCATTGGTACAAAATACAGAACTTTCAAAGTAAGTATTATACCACAGTAACTATTTATTTGCAATAAGAACTGTCATTTATTCTTAGTAACTATTTCACAGGAGCTCAATTTGTCTGGGATGATTTTGTTTCATCTATCTTTTTTTTGGTGGGGGTGGGGGACCGGCTAAAGGCACAAAACCTCTGTCTTTATGGCAGAGATCAAAAGCTGCTAGAAAGTTGAGAAGATACCTCTTCAGGCTTACATTTGGAGTTTTCCTTTTGCCCCTATCAAAAGCATCTCATATGGCAAAGGCCAACATCAATGAGGTATGAAAATATACCCTACCTACAGAGGGGCAGGAAATATACTGACTACTTGCTGAACCATATGTAAACATTCACACTGCCTAACTTATTTTCATCTGCACCGATTCTCACCCATTTCCTTCTTTCAGCTATTATAGTGAGAGTAGTATCTTCTATAATTATTCTGATTCTAACCTCATTCTGTCTTTTCATGGATACCATGTTTGTCATGCCACCTTTGTTATAGTTTTAATACCTTCTATATCAGCAATTTCAGATTTAACCTTTATTCTCAACTCACTTGTATCTTAGTTAAAAAGTTCTCTCTTGACACTCTATCCACTATATCCTCTATAATTGGTTTTGACACTTAAAACCTAAACCTATTCCCCTACCCCTACTCTCAACTATTCACTTCCATCGCCCACTAAATATAAGCACACAAATGAAGATACATGTACATATGTACAGTACTCTAAGTTCCTTTAATTTAGGGGTCATAGGTTGATTATTCTTTATAAGTTCAAAGCCATGTATATTACATATCATATAAGTCAAAATGCTAAATGAATGAATTAGAATTGAATATGACAAAGTATTTTGAGTTAAATAAGTGAAATGTAAAATGAAGCAAACTTAGGTCAAAATATTCTTTGTGTTTTCCTAGTTCTTTGTATATATTTTTTCTATCCACTCTCACAGTTAAATTGCTTTTATTTCTTGTTAATGTCTTTACCATTTAGTAATCTCACTCATGTTTGACTTACTTTAATCAGCTGTGGGCTAAAGTGCTTGATTACCAAGCCTATTAAGTACACTTGAGTGGTACGACACACGGACTAAGAGCTCTTATGAGCAAAGGTTGTACATGTGGCATGGGCAGAAATACTTGAATTCTGTGTCACCTGATTGTCTGTAATTTCTGTGAAGGTGAGGTCAGGACTGCCTTTCTCATCATTATAAATGGCACTTATTGTATAGCAAATCCTCATTGAGTGAGTGAATGCATGACTGTTCCTGGCTGATATCCTGCTTCCAGACAATACAGATTACCGAAAGAGCATCCTCAGCATCTATGTGGGATTGTTGTGTATACATTTCATTCAGGCATGAACTATCCTCTTGATAATGAAACATTAGGTACTCTTTAAATTATATCCACTGTAAAATTTAAGAAAAGGAAATTATTTATGAAGTTAAACAAAATTGAAAATTTGTTATAATATTTTTTCTAAAAAAAGGTTTTGAACAGATGTTTCTTAACTGGTTTTAATTGAACTGAAATATAATTCTCTACAGTATGTGCTACATTGGCAATGTCAACTGTCACTAAAATAATAAATTGGGCATAAACTTTATTAGCACTTTGAAGTAAAAATGAGAAACCTATAAGAAAAAAGCATTACAATATTTGCTTTTAAAAACATTATGTCTTACACAGGGAGATATAAAGTAAACTGTCCACTTACCAGAAAAATTAATTTTAACTTCCTCTGCAGTAAACACTTTTTGGATCCATTATTGGTTTACAATAAAATATAGAAAAGCAATGAATGTCAGGATACTCCCCCTTGAGGTAAACGGTATTTTTCCCCTTTCGATTTATGTGTACAAAATTGCTGATGTCCTTCAGTAGGTGTTTATTAGAAAAATCAGAATTGGAAACTGGAAGTTGATTGAAAAATCTTAAGAAAAATGGCAGCAAGATATCTTTCTAAATCACATCATTTGATGAAAGTCATTGCACATAAAAAAAATTAAGAAGCCTCTATTATAAAACAAATCACATTCCTAAAACTCTTTCCCAAAATTTCTTTCAAAGCTTTTACCTCCATATACACATACTGAATATATAATGTGGGGACTATTTCAGGATTTAAACATAGACAGTTCAGTGCAAAGTAGAGTTGGTGACATTTCCAACATGTCATTAATGGATAATTAATTTGTGTCAGAGGGTAGAATTTAGTCTTACAAAGAGACTTTTATGAAACAATCAGGAGATGATTGGAAAAATCAAGCAGGTAAAAATATTCATGACAGTCAATGAAAAATTTCCCCAAGATTTAAAAGTAGAGATATTCCAAAGTATTTATTAAAATTTTTAAAAATCATATATGTATATTTTTACCTAATTAGAAAGAGGTATACCTATTACCATGGGGGGAAGCATTAATCTCAACATATATTCTTAAATACCCTAAAATCTAAACTATGAGATTTGGGAATCACATGAGCTTTCAAAGAGGATAATTTGAAAATCCTGATAGATAGACACAATTGCCCACCTGGTAATGAAAATATAACTGAAAACACAAAATACCTGGAAGAGCACTATCTTTTACAGAGGGCCTAACATATATTAGGTATATCAGTGATTTTCTATTAAGGATTTGATTTAGCCCTCACAACAACAAGTGAAGTTAGGTTCTACAACTCCCAACTTACAGATGAGAAAACTGAGGCTCGGAATTTTACATAAGTACCTTCATATACATAAGTAGCAGACTGGGTTGAAACCAAAGAACTCTGTGACTCCAAGAGTTTTCAGTGACAATGTCTTCCTAATAACATATTTTATCCTGCAGAAATCTTATAGCGATAACAACATTAATAAATGTTGACCATCAAATGAGTTTAATTTCCTCTGTATACTAGTGGGTTGAACAATAATTAGAGATGTATTACAGACATCAGGGTCTAAGGATTTGGAGCAGGAACTAGAATGCAGTTAGACATAAACCATAAATATATAAATAGAGGTTTGGAAATAAATATATAAATAAAAAATAAATATATAGATATTTGGAAATGTGTGTATATATATATATATATTTCAACTACTATGTGCATATATAGAGAGAAATATATATATATTTCTTTATACATATAGAAATATATATATATGCACATAGTAGTTGAAATCATGACTTTCAAATATAAAGTCCCCAAAGGTCAGATAGATGGCTTGGACTGAGATATAACAACAAACAATGCAGAAGAAATATTGTTTAGAATTAGATACCTCAAAAGTTTAGCATTCAGAAATTTAAAAAAATAAAACAAGTGAAGAAGGAAATGTCAGATTTAGACAATTTCAACCAGTTACTCCACAGAGAAGAGTTACTTACTGAACGACTTTATATTTTATTTTCTTCTTGAATTTTTATGGTGGCAGTTTGTAAATTTTGCCCCCAAGTCCTAGTGAGTATGGGTTCATACTGAATAAATATCAGTGTAAATATTATTTTTCCCTTTCCCCCAGATTGAGGGCAGAGATAGACAATTATCTTGCTATTCCTCCTGATGAAGAATTCTGCATAGTGAGGAGATAGGTCTCTGGAGATTCAGCTTTACATGCTGGTCTTCAGTTCCAGCACCCACACATTAACAGCATGAGTAGGTAGCCAAGTCTTTTTTAATAATTTAATTTAATTTTTATTTTATTTTATTTTGAGATGGAGTCATGCTCTGTCACCCAGGCTGGAATGCAGTGGTGCAATCTTGACTCACTGCAACCTTTGCCTCCTGGATTCAAGTGATTCTTGTGCCTCAGCCTCCCAAGTAGCTGGGATTACAGATATGTGCTACCATGGCTGGCTACTTTTTGTATTTTTAGTAGAGATGGGGTTTCACCATGTTGGCCAGGTTGGTCTTGAACTCCTGACCTCTGGTGATCGGCCTGCCTTGGCCTCCCTAAGTGCTGGGATTATAGGCATGAGCCACCACACCTGGCTTAATAGCCAAGTCTTTAGTGGTATGAATAGGTAGCCAAGATCTAGAAGTAAGAGGCTCCTGTCTTGATAACCCTGTGTTTTTGTGCATTCTTGCCGCTTTAGGTCTCTGAAAAAAAAAAATACTCTTATATTCTTACTTTCTCAGATGTGCTATATATATAATTTGTCACTACATCATGGGAACTCACAACAAATCTTTATTTCTTCACTTAAAATATGACTCATAATAAAGAGAAGAACACTGAAACTGACTTAGAACTGGCATAGATATTAGAATTAACAGGTATAAACAAGAGAACTGCTATTATTACTGATTACATATGTCCAAATAAGCAGATATATTAAAGGTACAAAAAATGGATACAAATCTAAATTTTAGAGAGGAAAGATATAGCATTTGAGATGAGAAATACATTAAATGCGTTAAGAAAGATTAATATACTTGAAACTACAGCTAAAGAAAATATCAGCAATAAAACAACAATAAAAAATGAAAAACAAATAAAAACTTCAGTGAGCTGGGACATATGCAAGTGTTTTAAAATATGGATAATTGGAGTTGCCAAAAGGGTTGGGATAAGATTTTTAAAAATTGAAGAAATAATGACAAAAAAAAAAGTCCAAACTTGATGAAAATTATAAACTTGTAAATCTAAAAAGCTAAGATATTCTCAACTATACAAAATACAAAGAAAATTACATAGTTCATCATGACTGAATTGCTCAAAACTAATAATAGAAAAAAGTAGAGAAAAAAATGTGTGTGTCTTATGGGAAGATAGATAAAATAAAAGCAGGTATTTCTTTTGTAAATAAAGCAAATGACAAAACAGTGGAAGAATGTTTTTGAAGTACTATTAAGAAAAGAAACTGACAACCTAAAATTGTATACTAGCCAAAATGTTTTTTGAAAACTAAGGCAATTGGAACTAGTTAGAACTGATGTTTGCACAACATTAGGAATATACGAAATTCAATTCAATAATGCAATTTAAAATGACTAATTTTATCTTATGTGGATTTAATCTCAATAAAAACCTAAGACAAAATAAAAACTTGTTTTCAGATATGAAAGAGATAAAAATATTTAGCACTACATGGCCAAGGACAATACAACCAAATCAAATTGTGTATCTATTAAAAAAAGAATGAAGAATACCAGAAGAGATAATTAAATGAATAAATATGTTTATTTTCTCACTGTTTACATCTATTAACATAAAAAAGACTGAAAAATAAGTGCATTGTTGGATATATATTATATGACAACAGTAACCTAAAGGTCTTGAGAAATGGAAGAATACTATTACCAGGTTCTTGTATAATATGTAAAATATAAATTGAAGGTAAACTGTAAGTTAAAGTTGTATATTATAAACTCGAAGGCAACCACTAAAGCAATAAAATTATTACAGCTCGTTAGCCAATAAATAAAATGATATAATAGCAAAGAAAAATCCAAAAGATGTCAGAAGAAATAAGGGAAACAAAGAAAAGATGGGACAAATATGGAAAAAGTACCATGATCATTTATCCAAATTCAATCGTATCAAAAATTGTATTAGAGGAGGGCAGAGAAAGATGATGGAATAGAGAGCTCCAGCTGTTGTTGCCTCTGCAAGGAAACCAGTTTAACAGCTAGCTATACAGAAAAGAAAACCTTCATAAGAACTAAAGATAAGGCAAGTACTCATAGTACCTGCTTTTAACTCCATATTGTTGAAAGAGGCACTGAAGAGATAGAAAAAGCAGTTTTGAATCACTGACACCACCGTTTTCCACTGTCCAGTAGTGACGGCATGATGCAGAGAGCATCTCTGGGTGCTGGGGGAGGGATACCACAGCAATTATGAGGCATTGAACTCAGTGCTGTCTGGTTAGAGCAGATAATAAAACTAAACCAAGGTCAGCTAATGCCTAACCATGGAGAGAGCATTTAAACCAGCCCTAGCCAGAGGGGAGTTGCTGATCCCAGTGGTCAGAACTTAATTTCCCACACACTGTGCCACCAAAAGCTAAAGTGCTCTGTGTCTCCCAGTAAACTTGAAAGGTAGTCTAGGCCATAAGGACTATAACTTTTAGGTGAGTCATGGTGCTGAACTAGGCTGAGAGATAGTGGACTGGGGGTGGCATATGACATAAGGAGACAACATCTGGTATGGCTAAAGGAGTGCTGGCATCACTTCTCTCCTAACCTCAGGTTGAACAGCTTGCAGCTGCAAAAGAAAAGACCACTTCCTTCTGCCTGAGGAGTGGAAAGGGAAGAATGGGGAGGTCTTTGTCTTCCTTGCTGGTTACCAGCTCATCCATAGCAGGATAGGGCAGTGGTCAGAGTCATGAACTCCTTATACCAGGCACTAGTTATCAGATGACATTTCTAGACACACCTATGACCAGAAAGGAACTCATAGTCTTGATAGAAAGGACCCAGACCCAGTCATGGCAGCATTCATCATCTGCAAACTGAAGAGATTTGGGGCCCTGAATACCAGCAGTGATAGCTAGGTACAATGTTGAGAGTCAGGGATTGAGCCTCAGACTTCCTGGCTTCAGGTGCCAGCATGGTCATAGTGGGGTAGAACACTAAGCATGCTCTTTGGGTCCCCAATTCCAGGAACTGACTCTTGGATGGCATTTCTGGACCTGATCTGGGCCAGAGGGGAGCCCACTACCTAGAAGGATGAGTCTCAGGTTAGGCAGTATTCACCACAAGCTGACATAGGAGACCTTGGGCCTGAAGGGAACACTGACAATATTTTGGCAGCACTCCTTGTGGTCTGGGATAGCCATCATTATGGGTAAGGCTCCTTTGCCTTTCGAAAGAGGAGGGAAGATTGGAGAGAACTATGTCTTGTAATCTGATTTTCATCTCAGCTGCAGTACAATAAAACACCAGGTAGACTTCTACGGTTTTTGACCCTAGTCTCTGGCTTCTGGATGGCACCTCTGTTCATACTGAGGGCCTGAGGAATCTCACTGCTCTGAAAGGGAGCACAGGCTTGAATGGCTTTGCCGCCTGCTGATTGTAGAACTCCAGAGACTTCCACAAACATAGGCAGTAGCTAGGGAATGATTACTGTAGGACTTGGGTGAGACCCTGTGCTATGATGGCTTCAGGTCTAACCCAGCAGAGTCTTACTGGTGGTGGCCACAGGAGTGCTTATGTCACTTCAACCCCTGCTTTAGGTGGCTCAGAACAGAGTGAGACTATGTTTGTCTGGGAGAAACTAAGCAAGAGATTGTCTCTTTCTGGTAATCTGGATAATTCTCTCAGACCTTGTCCAAGACCAACAGTTGATATCTCTCCAAGTCTAAAAAAACCACAGCATTACTGGGCTTTGGTTATTCCCTAAAGCAGATATGGCTTGGATCACAGCACCAAGTCCTTTCAAATATCTGGATAGTCTCCCCATAAAGAATGGGTACAAATAAGCTCAGAAAGTGACAACTACAATAAATATCTCTTCAATCCCAAACACCAAAGAACATATACTAGCATCAACAGCATCTAGGAAATTATGACTTCATCAAAAGAAGTAAATAAAGCACCAGGAACAACTCCTCAAGAAGCTGAGATACGTGACCTTTCAAATAGAGAATTTGAAATAGCTGTATTGAAACTCAAAGAAATTCAAGAGAACACAGAGAAGAAATTCTGAATTTTATCAGACAAATTTGTCAAAGAGATTAAAGTAAATTAAAAGAATGAAGCAGAAATTCTGGAGCTGAAAAATGCAGTTGGCATACTGAAAAATGCATCTGAGCTTTTCAATTGCACAATTGATTAAGCAAAATAAATAATTAGTAAGCTTAAAGACATAACTTGACTTTTCAGGACTTGACTCTTAGGTAGCGTTTCTGGACCTATCCTGGGCTAGAGGGGAGCCTACTGCCCTGAGGAGTGACTCTAAGGCCATACATCATGCACCAGAAGCTAACGTCAGGAACCTTGGGCTTTAAGGAATATCAGCAATTGTCTGGCAGTGCTCCTTGAGGTCTGGGGTGGCAGTGGCTATGAGTGAGGCTCCCGTGATTTTTGAAAGGGGAAGGAATATTAGGTAGATCTTGGTTTTTCTGTTTGAAAATACCCAGCAAAAAAGAATAAAAAGCAATCAAGCATGACTACAGGACCTAGAAAATAGCCTCAAAAGGGCAAATCTAAGAGTTATTGGCCTTAAACAGGAGATAGAGAAAGAGGCAGGGATAGAAAGTTTATTCAAAGGGATAATAACAGAGAATTTCTCATTCCTAAATAAAGACATCAATATTCAAGTACAAGGTTATACAACACCAACAAGACTACCTCAAAGTATTTAATAATTAGTCTTCCAAAGGTCAAGGATAGAGAAAGGATCCTAAAAGTAGCAAGAGAAAAGAAACAAGTAGCATACAATGGAGCTCCAAAACGTCTGGCAGCAGACTTTAAGTGGAAACCTTACAGGTTGGGAAAGAATGGTATGACATATTTAAAAGTGTTGAAGGAAAAAAAACACTTTGCCTTTAAATAGTATATCCGGTGAGAGTACCCTTCAAATATGAAGAAGGAATAAAGAATTTTCCATACAAACAAAAGCTGAGGGATTACATCAATACCAGACCAGTCCTACAAGATATGCTAAAGAGGGTGCTCACTCAGGAAGAAAAGGACATTAAAGAGCAATAAGTAATAACCTGAATGTACAAAATAGTACCTTCACTGGTAATAGTAAATACACAAAAAAACACTGAATATGATAATACTGTATCACTGGTGTGTAAACTCTGTTTTTAAGTAGGAAGGCTAAAAAAAATGAAACAGTCAAGAATATTAATTAAAACAACTTTTCAAGACACAGTAAGTGCAGTAAGATATAAATAGAAGCAACAAAAAGTTTAAATATGGGAAAAAAGTTAAGGCATAGAGCATTTTTAGTTTTCTTTTGGCTTGATTTTTAGTTTGTTTATGCAAACAGTGTTAAGTTGATATCAGGTTTTAATAATGGCTTGTAAGATAATATTTGCAAGCCTCACAGTAAACTCACACCAAAAAGCATACAAGGGATGCACAGCAAATAAAAAGCAGAAACTAAATTATATTAACTGAGAAAAGTCACCTGCTCTAAAGGAAGACAAAAGGAAAGAAATGATGAAGAGAAGAATACAAAACAAACAAACAAACAAAAAACAGGCAACAAATAAATTGGCAAAAGTAAGTCCTCACTTATTAATAATAACAATAAATGTAAGTGAACTAAACTCTCCAATCAAAAGATGTAGACTGGATGAATGAATGAAAAACCAGATTTGTTAGCTATTTGCCTGCAAGAAATACTTCACTCATAAAAATATAGTTAGATTGAAAATAAAGGGATTGAGAAAGTTATTCCATGGCAATGGAAATCAAATATGAGCAAGAGTAACTATACCTATATCGGACAAAATCGATTTCAAGACAAAAGCTATAAGAAGAGACAAAGAAGGTCACTATATAATTAAAAGGGGTCATTTCAGCAAGAGAATATAACAATTGCAAACAGACATGCACTCAACAATGGAGCACCCAGATATTATTAGCAAATATTACTCGAGCTAAAGAGAGAGACAGACCCCAATGCAATTATAGCTGGAAATATCACCACACCACTTTCAACACTGGGCAGCTTTTCCAGAGATAAAATGAACAAAGAAATCACAGATTTAATTTTCATTATAGGCCAAATGAATCTAAAAATATTTAAACAACATTTCATCCAATGGCTGCAGAATACATTCTTTTCCCCAGTACATGAATCATTCTCAAGGCTAGACCATATGCTAAGTCATAAAACAAATCTTAACACCTTTAAAAACATTGGAATAATATTAAGCATCTTCTCTGATTACAATAGAATAAAACTAGAAATTAATAAGGGGAATTTTGGAAACCATACAAACACATGAAAATTTAAAAATATACTTCTCAGTGACAAATGAGTCAATGAAGAAATTAAGAAGAAAATTGAAAAATTTATTGAAACAAATGATCATGGAAACACAACATACCAAACCTATGGGATACAGCAAAAGCAATACTAAGCAAGAAGTTCATAGCTATAAATGCCTATATCAAAAAAGAGAAAAAATTTAAAATAAACAATTTAATGATAGGTCTTAAAGAACTAGAAACACAAGAGCAAACCAAACCCAAAATTAGTAGAAGAAAATAATAAGGTTAAGAGAAGAAATAAATGACATTGAAATGAAAACATTCAAAATATTAATGAAACAAAATGTTGGTTTTCAAAAAGGTAAACAAGATTGACAAAGACTAAGAAAAAAAAGAGGGAGGATACAAATAAATAAAATCATAAATAAAAAAGGAGACATTACAACTGATGCTGAGAAATTCAAAGGATCATAAGTGGCTACTATGAGCAACTATATGTCAAAAAAATTGAAAAGTTGAGAAGAAATGGACAAATTCCTGGACATGTATAACGTACCAAGATTGGATCCGGAAGAAATCTAAAACCTATCAGACCAATAACAAATAACAAAATTGAAGCCATAAGAAAAAGTCTTTCAGTAAAGACAAGCTTGCACCCTGATGGCTTGGCTGCTGAATTCTACCAAACATTTAAAGAACTAATACCATTCAAAGTCAAACTATTCTAAACATAAAGGAGAAT